>NW_017891187.1:3725-23218 GCF_001540865.1 Ananas comosus
GATTATTGCTTGCTTGCCATTGTGCTCATTCGCACATGCTTGTGAGGGTCGCTCCCTACAAGCCGGCACTCCGGAGATAGCCATCGCGACATATGCTCGCCCGTGCGGGATTGGGCGCCGAAGTGGATTGCCGTGGGGGAGGCTCATCCCTAGAGTTGGGATGTTGACTACCACGGGGCCATTAGGCACGGCGCAGGCTAGACAGCCTTCGGGTGGGTCTTATATGATTGGGACTTGGTGACAGATCATGCTACGTGAACTTTATAACTGTTAAAGTGGACTTGGACTAGAATAGTAAACAATGACATCTTTACTACTACATTGTGGACTTTGGGTAGTTGCATAATCATGCTTTATATGTTGGGTGTTCATGTGCATATAGCTAGTAGTTGCTTTCTTACTCACGTAAATCATGCTAAGTAGAGATATCATGATTATTGGGTACTCGTTTATTTATTTACTTACAGTGCATTTATCGCTTTTGTTATAGTTGTACACTGACCCTCTTTTATAGTTTCGGGCCTAGTGGTGCATTTTACTGAAGTCAGTAATTGCCCATTGGGAACTATTATTTAATAGTTCTCACTCCCCTGTTCCTATGTTTCCTTTTCAGAGCCTTCGGCACCGGCGGAGGCACGGGATCGCGGCAAGGGTGTCGCGTAGCTAGCTCGCGGAGAGTTCTTTTGCGCTAGGTGGTTACTCCTCCATTTTATATTTTGAGAGAGAGGAAGTGGTTTTGTACCATGTATAGAGAGACCACCTTGTACTCCTTTTAGCACTTGTTATGGGATCCCTATTGTACTTAAGTTTTTATTTAGTGGACTTTCAGTTTTATGTCCTTTTCTTGTTATAGAACTAGTTATATAATGGTCTGATATCACTAGATCTCTTGTATTATTGTTTTATCTATCGAAATTTTTGTAGACGCCTTATATGTTGTAGACGTATGGCGGGTCTGGACACGCGCCGGGTAGGCTTCTGCTGAGCCCCGGGGCGTGACAAGAGATGAGAGAGAAATCTAGAGAGAGAAGGGAGGGTTTTCCCTCTCCCTCCATGCGTGCATGCGGGTGTGTGCTCGGGCTGAAGAAGAGGAAGAAGAAGCTTATGCTTCTTTATATAATTAACACCCCAAAACACTATTCACTCCAGGCAGTTTAGCAGTTCGGAACAGTTGGAGCCCTTCTTAATGTCCGTTTGAGCTCAAATTTGACAGACAGGCTCAGTTTAACGTACTGAGTAAGAATATATTTTAAGTTTTCAGTTTCGACCCCATTTGGTCACCGAAAACTGTACCGAATTGTAATCTTTATCAGATAGCTGTCGGATTTTATTTCTCACTCTACGGGTGTCAGAAAAATATGAAACTTTAAATCTAGCCTCATAAAAATATTTCTGACTTATTTTCCAATTTTCATAATTTTCTGAGACTGTGCATTTTCTGCTAATTTATCTGTCCCGTTTCCAACAGAAAATTCTAGATCTTCTGTTTTCATTCCGATTTCAGCACAAGTCACTTCTGACTTATGTTTTACTTCTATAAATCCAATAAAAATAGTTCCTCACACTATTTTTATTTATTTTTATTTTTATACCAAAATCTGGTATGTTACACTAACCAACTAGGGTTGGTGTCACTATAGAATCAGACGTTCTTCTGCTCAATCTCATAGTGTCTCAACTACACTAAAGTTCTCAAGTTCAATGTCAACTAGATGCCACTCGTTCTCGGTTCATTGTTAACTAGATGCCACTCGTCCTCATTACACTAGTTTACAATATGCTAGGTTCTTATTCACACAGACATGCTCATCATATATAGGGTTAACTATCCACAGTGTTCAACGCATGCATACTAGTTCTCATTCACTATATCTGCGAATTCAACTAACACTAGTATGCGATAATATGTAACAACTGCATATAAAACCCTATAATGCTATATCACAATATGCAATTGATCGACGATAGAACTCAGACATAGAAAGCAGTTCAACTGCTTCGGTATGGCACTCTCCCACCTCGTGGCGATGTCGTGACTCTTCGAATGTGATTCACCGACTTTTCGACGTCTCGTTCGCCTTCTAGGCGGGAACGAAGCTCCGAGGGTCTCCTTTGACAATAACTTTGCACCCACTCGACGGATCGACGAACCGTCTTCGACGACGCGTTCAGGGACCTAGCAATTATGTTTGCGACCCCTCAAATTAGATCAAAACCCTAGCTTTGCCAAAACCCCAATTCTGAGCCCTAGGTCTCAATACTGGAGAAATCTGCGGTGCGAGCTTCAATTTCGAGCTCGAACCTTCTCCCTAGCTTCAATAGGTTCCATTCGAACCATTTCTAAACCATAAAACCCTAACCCAAGAAATCTACCACGGTAGGGTTAGAAGCTTACCTTCAAAAGCTTAGCCCAATGAGAGGAAGAAGATGAGGAAGACGATCCTCACCCTTGTCTTCTTCTCTCTTACTTCTTCTCCTTCCTCTTCTCTTCTTTCTTCTCCTTTCTCTTCCTTTCTTTCTTCTTCTCCTTCTTTTTCTTTCTAGAGAGAGAGAGAGCAACAGGGTGTGAGAGGGAGAGAGCAACTGAGAGAGAGAGAAGGTCCCCTAGCCTCTCTTATAAGCTATTTTACAAATAAGCCCATCAACTTTCCATCTATTAAACAGCCTTTACTGGGCTGATTTCGCAGTGAGGGACCGGTCCCAGGTCGGGGAGACCGGTCCCCGAGAGCTGCACATTCGGGCAGAGGGGATTTCGCGTTCGGGAACCGGTCCCTGCCTGAGAGACCGGTCCCCGGGAGACCGGTCCCCGGGAGACCGGTCCTTGTCCAAGAGACCGGTTCCCATGAGTTGGGTTTTCGAGACTTAGCCAAATTCCGGCTATTCTCGCTGGGCTAACGTTCGGGAACCGGTCCTTGCCCACCAGAGACGGGTTGCACCAAGGGTCCCCGCAAGCCCAGCCTGATGGGACCAGTCCCTCCCTGCCAGGGACCGGTCCCCGAGAGCAAATCTGCTCCAGTGCAGATTTTGCACTGCTGCTCTCGCAGACTCTTCCTTAATGCACTTTATGCATCCTACGCATCTTCTGACTTTCCGAAGCTCACACCCTCGACGATTAGTCGATCCCATACGAAGTCAAATCCTCGGATTTCGAGAATTCACTTCCCTTACATTCTCCCCACCTTAAAAGAGTTTCGTCCTCAAAACGAACTCGGCGATACTAAACTCATCCAGAACTCAAACTTTAAACCCATACCTCAGCTCAATCCTCAAATAAGTGAGGATGATTCGCTTTCACCACCTCTTCGAGTTCTCTGGTGGCTTCGCGATCGCTATGATTGCTCCACCGGACTCGAACATACGGGATCTCGCGACTTCTCAACTTGCGCACTTCTCTAGCTAGGATCTCCACCGGAAACTCTTTGTAACTCATATCTTCTTGCACTTCCGGTGGCTCGTAGACCAAAACGTGCTCAGGATCATGCACATACTTGCGGAGATTGGAGACGTGGAATACATTGTGCACACCCGCAAGCTTGGGTGGCAACGCAAGTCAGTAAGCCACCGTCCCAATCCACTCCAAGATCTCGTAGGGGCCAATATAACGAGGACTCAACTTTCCTCGCACCCCAAACCTTTTCACGCCCCTCATCGGCGAAACTTTCAAGAACACGCAGTCACCCACCGCGAACTCCAGATCTCTACGGCGCTTATCTGAATAACTCTTCTGTCGGGACTGCGCCGTGAGCAATCTCTTGCGAGCAAGGTGGATTTTCTCCTCCGCCTCTCGCAACACGTCGGGACCGAACTCCGCTCGCTCGCCCACATCACTCCAATGAATGGGAGATCGGCACTTTCAACCTATAAAGAGCCTCGAACGGTGCCATCCCCACACTCGCGTGATAGCTGTTGCTTACACCAATTCCCCTTAGAATAAATGGCACATGCCCGCAACATATCCTCCAGGGTCTGAATGGTTCTCTCTGTCTGCCTATCTGTCTGAGGATGAAAGGCGGTACTGAACTCGAGTCGCGTGCCAAGGGCTTCCTGCAGGCTTCTCTAAAAGTGTGAAGTGAACTTGGGGTCTCGATCTGATACAATTGACTTCGGCACCCCATGCAACCTCACTACCTCATCGAGGTATACTTGCGCGAGCTTCTCACCTACCCAAGTGTTGCGGATCGGCAAAAAGTGCGCCGATTTCGTCAAACGATCCATAACCACCCAAATCGCGTCGTGGCCACCCGTCGAACGAGGTAAGCCGACGATAAAATCCATCGATATGTCCTCCCATTTTCAGACGGGAATAGATAAACTCTGAAACTTCCCCGCTGGAAACCAACGCTCCGCCTTCACCTGTTGACATGCCAAACACTTCGCTACGAAGCGCCCAATATCAGTTTTCATTCCCGGCCACCAACATAATGTCTTCAGCTCGTGAAACATCTTGGTGCCGCCCGGGTGGTCGACATAAGGAGACCAATGCGCTTCTTGCAAAATCAACTTGCGAAGCTCCTCGTTGTTTGGCACACACCACGGGTTTTGAAACCGTACTCCACCACTAGCATCCATGCTGAAATTTCCGCCACGGCCACTTTCAACATCGTGCCGCACCTTCTGGAGATTCGGGTCCGCGGATTGTAAACCCTTAATCCTCTCCAATAAGGTCGGTTGGACCACCAATGTCATCAACCTAGCCGGAATTTTCGGAGCCACCACCTCGAGATCCATCCTCCCCATTTGTAACTGCAGGNGATTTCGAGAATTCACTTCCTTACATCCTCCCCACCTTAAAAGAGTTTCGTCCTCGAAACGAACTCAATACTACAAAACTTATTTAGAACTTTAAATTCTAAACTCATACCTCAACTTAATCCTCGAACAAGTGAGGGTGATTCGCCTTCATCTCCTCCTCGAGCTCCCAGGTGGCTTCGCGATTGCTATGATTGCTCCACCGGACTCGAACATAAGGAATTTCTCGATTCCTCAACTTACGCACCTTCCGAGCCAAAATCATCACCGGGAACTCCTCGTAGCTCATATCTTCTTGCAGTTCCGGCGGCTCATAAACCAAGACATGCTCAGGATCATGCACATACTTGCGAAGATTAGAGACGTGGAATACGTTGTGCACACCCGCAAGTTTGGGTGGCAATGCCAATCGGTAAGCCACCGTCCCAATCCGCTCCAAGATCTCGTAGGGGCCGATATAACGAGGACTTAATTTCCCTCGCACCCCAAATCTCTTCACGCCTCTCATTGGCGAAACTTTTAAGAACACGCGGTCACCCACCGCGAACTCCAAGTCTCTACGGTGCCTATTTGAATAACTCTTCTGTCGGGACTGCGCCGTGAGCAATCGCTTGCGAGCAAGGTTGACTTTCTCCTCCGCCTCTCGCAACACATCGGGACCAAATTCTACTCGCTCGCCCACATCACTCCAATGAATGGGAGATCGGCACTTCCGCCCATAAAGAGCCTCGAACGGTGCCATCCCCACACTCGCATGATAACTATTGTTGTAGGCGAACTCGGCCATCGGCAGGTGCTTACACCAACTCCCCTTATAATCAATGGCACACGCCCGCAACATATCCTCCAGGGTCTGAATGGTTCTCTCTGTCTGCCCATCTGTCTGAGGATGAAACGCGGTACTGAACTCGAGTCGCGTGCCAAGGGCTTCCTGCAGGCTTCTCCAAAAGTGTGAAGTGAACTTGGGCTTTCGATCTGACACAATCGACTTTGGCACCTCGTGCAACCTCACCACCTCATCAAGATACACCTGAGCTAGCTTCTCACCTGCCCAAGTGTTGTGGATCGACAGAAAGTGCGCCGATTTCGTCAAACGATCCACAATCACCCAAATTGCGTCGTGGCCACCCGTCGAGCGAGGTAAGCCGACGACAAAGTCCATCGACACGTCTTCCCATTTCCAGACGGGAATAGATAGACTCTGTAGCTTCCCTGCTGGAAACCGACGCTCTGCTTTCACCTGTTGGCATACCAAACACTTTGCCACGAAGCGCCCAATATCAGCTTTCATTCCCGGCCGCCAATAAAGCGTCTTTAGCTCGTGGAACATCTTGGTGCCGCCCGGGTGGTCGACATAAGGAGACCAATGCGCTTCTTGCAAAATCAACTTGCGAAGCTCCTCGTCGTTTGGCACACACCACCGGTTTCGAAACCGAAGTGCACCACTAGCATCCATGCTAAAATCTCCACCACGGCCACTTTCAACATTGTGCCGCACCTTCTGGAGAATCGGGTCCGCAATTTGCAAATTCTTGATCTTCTCCAATAAGGTCGGTTGGACGACCAACGTCATCAACCTAGCCGGAATTTCTGGAGCCACCACCTCGAGATCCATTTTCCCCATTTGCAACCGCAGGGGCGTCTGATTTGTAACCCATAAGGCTAGGTTCTCCGCCGATTTTCGGCTAAGTGCGCCTGCGACTACATTCGCCTTCCCGGGGTGGTAAAGGATATCAACATCATCAACCTAGCCGGAATTTCTGGAGCCACCACCTCGAGATCCATTTTCCCCATTTGCAACCGCAGGGGCATCTGACTTGTAACCCATAAGGCTAGGTTCTCCGCGGATTTTCGGCTAAGTGCGCCTGCGACTACATTCGCCTTCCCGGGGTGGTAAAGGATATCAACATCGTAATCCTTTAATAGTTCCAACCACCGCCGTTGTCGCATGTTCAACTCCTTCTGGGTAAACAAGTACTTCAAACTTTTATGGTCGGTGTAGATCTCGCAATGAGCACCATATAGATAGTGTCTCCAAAGCTTCACCGCCACCAGTTCCAAATCATGTATGGGGTAGTTCTTCTCATAGCTTTTCAACTGACGAGACGCATAAGCAATGACTCTCCCGCCTTGCATCAGCATACACCGCAGACCCAGATAGGATGCATCGTTATACACTACATAATCTTCACCCTGCACCGGTAAGGCTAGTACCGGAGTCGAAGTTAACATCTCCTTCAACTCTTTAAAACTCCGGTCATACTCGTCGCTCCAGATGAATCTGGTGCCCTTTTGCGTCAGACGGGTGAGTGGAGTCACAATCTTCAAGAAACCGTCCACAAACCGTCGATAATAACCTGCTAGGCCCACAAAACTTCGGACCTCAGCAACATTCGTCGAGCGCGGGCCAACTCTCGATTGCCTCTACTTTCCTCGGGTCCACAAAAACACTGCCCTCGGAAATAACATGCCCGAGAAAAGCGGCTTCCCGAAGCCAGAAGTCACACTTCTTCAGCTTCGCGTACAACTTCTTCTCCCGAAGGATTTGAAGTACGGTGCACAAATGCTCCGCATGCTCCTCATCGCGCGAATAGACCAAGATGTCGTCTATAAAGACTACGACAAATCGGTCTAGACACTCCTTGAATACTCGGTTCATCAAGCTCATGAATGCAACCGAGGCATTTGTAAGCCCAAACGGCATCACGGTGAACTCGTAGTGTCCATACCGCGTGCGGAATGCGGTCTTCGGGACATCCTCTGGTTTAATCTTCAGTTGATGGTAGCCGGATTGAAGATCAATCTTCGAGTACACTCGTGACCCCTGTAACTGATCAAACAAGTCGTCGATGCGGGGTAACGGGTACTTGTTCTTCACGGTGACCTTATTCAACTCGCGGTAATCTACGCAGAGTCGAAAGGATCCATCCTTCTTGCGCACAAACAATACCGAGGCTCCCCAGGGCGACACGCTCGGCCTAATGAACTCCTTGTCGAGAAGATCCTGCAACTGATCCCTCAATTCTCTTAACTCAGCCGGCGCCATGCGATACGGGGCCTTTGATATCGGCGCGGTCCCGGGAAGCAAGTCTATCATGAACTCAATTTTTCGATCTGGCGGCATCCCCGGTAACTCCGCCGGAAACACGTCCGGAAACTCCCGCACAACTTCCAACTCCTCCAGAGCCGGCACCACTCGGTCGACTTCCATAACGATTGCCAAATAAACTGTACAACTGCTATTAACTAGCTTCCTCGCTCTCGTCGCCGACACCGTTGCGGCGAAACACGAACTCTTGCAAGCTCGATACGTGAACTCCTTGTGTCCCGGCTCCCGAAATGTGATCACTCTAGTCTTGCAGTCGACAGACACATAATACTTCGAGAGCCAGTCCATGCCCAATATGACATCGAACTCTTTCAACCTCTTTAGTACCAACAGGTTGACCGGCATAATCCAGTCACCTATTTGTACGGGGCACGCCAAACACCCCTTCCTAACAAGGAATGATCGTCTGGGTCCTTCTACACGCCAAACACTCTCCCCCAGACTAATCTCAATATCATGCACTTGTGCAAACGATCGGTTAATGAACGAGTGAGAGGCGCCAGTATCAAAAAGAGCTCTTGCTCGAACATCGTTAACCAATATCATACCTGCCACTACATTGCGCTCCTCGGCTTCGGTGGGCTCCTCTTCTTGCACTTGAGCGGCATACATCCTTCCGCTCGGAGCTGATCGTGCTGGTTCAGGTTGACGTGGTGCAACTGCACGCCCAATCGACGCCGCAGCAGGTGGCATTGCATAACGAGCCGGAATTGCCGGGGCCGATGAAACAGATGGAGCAGGTAAAGCCCCTCCTTGAGGACAGTCGCGTGCGATATGCCCTGATTGCCCACACCTAAAGCATTTTCCTTGGCGCTGCTCACATATACTAGGTCGGTGGTCATCGCCGCAAAAGATACATCGCTGCGCTCCGCGGCCCTTCGGCTGTGACCGAGGATACTTCGGGGGCTTCCTAGAACTCGATTGTCCACCCGAACCACCGCCCGGTCGCTTCCTCCCTTTGTCCTTCTCGAACGCCTCACGGTCCTCACGCTCGCAGGCGTTCCCGTGTTCGACCCACAAGGCACGGTCCAAAGCCTCCGCAAAAGTATGAAACTTGAAGGCATGCACCGTCCGAAACATACCGGGTCGGAGTCCTCTCATGAAGCAATCTGCTCGGTCTTGCTCCGTCGTCGCCACGTCCGGGACGCAGTTCAAAAGATGTGTGAACTCCCGCTCGTAATCCGGAACCGTGCGGTTGCCTTGCTTGAGTTTCCTGAAGTCTTCCCGCATTTTTCTCTTGTCGCTGTCGGGAAAGTACTCCGCGAACATCAATCTTCGGAACTCCTCCCAATCGATCGGGGGAAGATCCGGAGATTGATCCTGTTTTACTCTCTTCCACCACACTCTGGCCCGCTTATCAAAGCAATGAGGGGGCAAATTCACCTTGTCTCGCTCCTCTGTATAGATGTTCTCGAACAGGGTCTCCATCGAGGCCAACCATGTCTCCACTGTCCACGGATCTATCACTTCTCCGTCGAACGTAGGCGGGTGGAACTTCGTAAACCTTGTGAGAGCCGTGTAGCCATGCTCTAGCTCTGCCTCCTCAGCCACTGCTCTGGGCGTAGGAGATCTAGACGCCGCAGGAGAAATATCCACCGGTGGGGGTTGCGCCACCACCGGAACCGGCGCATCGCCCACACCCTCAGCCGCGTTGGGAGCGCAAACCGAAGGCGCAGACGGATCGCAGCCTTGACCAACTGCCGCAGCCGCCGCCGCAGCTTGACGCTCCAAAAGCTCCTGGAACCGATCAAATCGCCCTGCTAGCGCAGTCACTTGTGCTCGCAACTCTTGCACCTCACTAGGCCCAGCTGGCTCTGGCGCCAACGGAGGCACAGCTGACTCGGGCACCACTGGAGGTGGGGCCGGAGCAGTCCTACGCACGTAGCGTCTCTTCGGTGCCATCAGCTCCTGAAACGCAAACAATTGGTTAATTACTTAACCCAACAACGTCTTCGCAGCTACGAAACGATACGACTTCACTATGTTAATCAGACGGAAGCTCGTAAGTGTACCCGTTCTTGACTCTCGACATTGTGTTGTCGGCCGCCAACACAACCGCCTTAAGCCAAGGACTAGTATCACTCAATTCATCTCTAGCAACTACTAGAGTACCAACACCGACTTCGACCCAATCGATCAACTTCCGCCGCGTCATAGGTTCCCGTCGCACTCGCTCACCTATAATCCTTAAGATTCCCCATCCTAGAGTCTCCTAGGTTAGTCCTAGACTCTCTCTTTTGCTTGCTCTCACTGTTAGATGTATGCCCTAGATGCCAACCAGGCCGACACATATATTCTTTCTAGGACATAAATTTGTATTTGACTTTTAAATATTATGAATAACTTTGGGTTTTATTTTCATTCATGTTATGTATGTGTCCATGAATCGTCAAAGGAATTAATAAGATGATGACATATATTCTCAAGAGTTGAGAATTTGAGACATGTGTCATTGGTGGTTAATTCCTAAATGCTCCTGATCAATGGATCATCACGGGGACGGTGATTGATCCAGTGAGATTGGTGCATAGGTCGCTTCCTTTTTGGGTAGACGAATCTCGAGTCGACAGTGTGGGGACACTGAAGCGAATATGCAGGTGGTTGTTAGAGAACAAGGGTACCGAGCGTGACCAACGCGAGAAGTCACTTGGATGTCTACTCACTCGTCAGTGACTTACTCAATTGTTGCAGTAGTGTGACTGGTCCTTTGACCTGCGCGTGCGTCGTGCTATTCACAATGAGGTTACTTGTAGTTTGAACTGTACATACACTTGGTCCCTAGCCATTCGGGTCCTTTCAGTGCCATGTTGGCTGCAGTAGGTTCATTGTAGGAATAGGGTGGCGCACTTAGATGGATTCTATCTCCCTTGGTAGATAGGGGTGTTAGTCTATGTGATTATGAGACCGAGTTTTAGAAGCCTTGGCCAGGGCAAAATAATATAGCGAAAAATGGTTTCTGATATTAGAACTCGAGTCGAATAAATTTAACATATGAAAGACGATGGGTTTGACGAGTTATCATACCTCCGTTAGTCGGACTCATGATAGAAGGATTGTATCACAGTAACTCGCACCAAGAGGTTCATTATTCCATTTCTGGAATGCCACTACATCTGCTAGGCGTCACTAGTGGATTGTGGACTCATGAGAATTATTTTAGATGATCGATAATTCTCGTTGGACTGAGTTGGAATTGTTTCGATCCATTGAAAGGAGTTTCAATGATATTGTGATAGTGATCTAAATTATATCTCCACACAGATAGATAGAACCTATGGGGTCACACACATAAGAGGTTGTGGTTGATCGGGATAGCTAGATCGCGATTATTGAATCGCCGGAGGACCTAATTGTCAATATTTGATAATGGACTAATTGTAATTGTTAAAATTAGTGGTATTAAGGTGTAAATGCTATAAAGAGGACTTACTAATAGTAGTAAATTAAAAGAGGACTTATGTGCAAATTTGCATTATTAATTTGATAAGATCAAATTATATAAAAATTCAAGTCGAATCAAATTAGGATTTGATCGATCTCTAACCAATTAAGGAAAGGATAAATTTAAATCTAATTTATACTTATCTTAATTGCATTATATTATTAGGAATAGGATTATATTCCTGTATTTAATATCGGGAGTTTTTTAGAAAACCCTAGCCGTCATCTATCCTCTCTTCTCCTCTCTTCCATCTTCTAGCAAATAGACGTCCTTTTGCAAGGGAGCTAGCACCCCGGTGAGGACATCGATCAAATCAAGAACCTCGTGTGGATACCTATAGAGGCCGGACGCGTGTGCGGCTTCAAGAGAACCTGATTCTACGATCATCAAATTGAGGTGAAGATCTATCCGCGAAAAAGGTAAAGATTCGATCTTGTTTTTCTTCTTTTATCTTAAAACATGAGGGATCCAAATTGCGTGGTTTTTGAGATTGGATCTCGAGAGTTTTCAAAAATCAAATTTCTTTGATTTCTTTTTCCGCTGCGTTTTTACCGTACGCAATTTTCTAACACTCACTCACTCTGATACCACAACTGTCACGCCCCCGCCCCGAGGCCGCTACCCATTTGGGTATCGTTCGGGCGTGGCAAACGGACCGCCGAACGGACAGCACCTCCCCTGTCCGCCCAAGGCTCAACCGACTAGATTGTGTACAACAAGTTCCCAGGAAACAACTTGAATACATACACAATCATACAACAACAACGAGAGCACAACAGTGCTAACCAATCAAGAGCAAACATCACAAGTAATAAACAAGTGAATAAAAGAGAGATACTAAGCTATTACATCCATTCAACTTAATACAATTATTACAATTGCATTCTTCCAAACCCGTACAACATATACAATCCTCTCAAAACTTCACCCTATACATCAATCTACTTTCAAAATAGATACAGGGTGTAACTAATGCATAAGGGAAGGTAAACCTCTACTAATATCCCTAGGACGCTACGCCCTTGCCGCGATCCTCACCATGGGCGCTCGAACTCGGACCTGCAACATGGTGGAGTGAGAACTACTGTCACGCCCCGAGACCCAGCGGAAGCCCGTCCGGCGCGTGCCCAGACCCGCCATATGTCTACAACATATAAGGCGTCTAAAAACAACAATAATAAAAGCAATAATACAAGACATCTAGGAGTATCAGAGCATAATAAATGTCTAAATGCTACAACAAGGGATAAGGATAAAACTGTAAATCCGCTAAATAAAGCATAAAGTGATACAAGAAAATCCCAGATACAAATGCTATAGGTAGATACATAGGTGGTCTCTATACATGGATACAAAACCTGTCACGCCCCCGCCCGCCCCGAGCCCGGCATACCAATAATTGGTCCGGTTCGGCGGGCGAGGCGGACGCCGAACGGACAGAGTCTACCCTGTGCCGCCATGGCTCAAACGACGAGATCATGCTACACAAGTTCCCAGGAAATACACTCCGTTTACATACATGATCATACAAATGATAGACGAAGAGCACAAACAGGTCGCTAAAAACAACGAGCAATGCATCCGAGTAACCCCAACATAACAAGTGAATAAAAGAGAGATATTAATTCTATTACATCCATTCAACTTAATACATTTGATTACATTTAAACTTGCCAAAATATTAAACATTTAAGTTTACATATCCCAAAACACTCACACCAATATACACATCTACTCTCAAAATAGAAATAGGGGTACTCTAAGCATAGCGGGGGGAAAAAGTAAGCTAACAAATGCTAGGCCGCCCAACGTCCTTACCGCGATTCCTCGACTCGCGCGCTTCTAGTAACACCGGACCTGTACCCCAAACCACAGTGAGTGGTGAGAACTCGCATAGTTCCCAGTGGTTCGCCGCGACGTCGCCGATCTCCCACTAGGTCTAAGCAGGCATTAGAGAGATAATGCAAATAGAAGATAAGGTTGTGCTGAATTGAAAGCATTATAATACAGCTTAGGTATCATACAATGAGGCATCTAACTATGCCTCATTCTGCAATAATGCATGATAAACTCTAATCATACGTAAATTAACTACAATATCTACTACAGATGCTTCAACAATAATGAAAATGCCATTACTTTACTTAATCACACAGTGTGAGGATCGCTACTCACCAACTCAAAATCTATCACACGGGGATCGCTCACTCGCACGACTCACAATCTATCATTAGCGGGAGGATTCCGCTCACTCGGCCGACTCACACAAATGCTACAACCCAATTTCTAATCTCACAGGTGTGGATCAGGCTCACTCACCTGACTCATATTGGGGAGGATCAGTCTCACTCACCCAGACTTGTCTGCGGGGACCCAACGGCTATCCCTATTACATTGTGACGGACTCCGGAGTGTACATGCTTGTTGTGGAGCGACCACCCAAGCTGAACAGACATATTGGGAGTAATCATATCCCATCATTGAGATTACCCTACATCTAACAACAACTTGGGAATTAGTTCACGTTCAATTTCTAAGGATTCAACATGCAAATACGAGTTTCATCTACACTCTAAGTTCATCAATGCCACTCGTTCTTGTATTCATGGTTGACTAGGATGCCACTCGTTTCATCTAGATGTTCTTTATTACACTCTTTAGAACTAACTCGCCTAGGTTATCATTTTCCTAGGTTCATATCCACTTAAGCATTATTCCTTCTTATCAAAACTATCTTTCATGTATGAGCGGTCTCAGTCACTTGACACTATATTAAGCATACTAGATTCAAGTATTAGACAAATTAACTCTACATTATTCTACTAGTATGCGAAGAACACTTAACGAATTACATTTAGCACCCTCAATGCAAACATTACAATATGTAATGATCGACAATAAACTCAGACATAAAGAGCAGTCGACTGTTCGAGATGGCAACGGTCCCCCACCGTGTGGGGTAGGGGCGGGGGCGTCGGTGAGGGCGCTGCCCGCGGCGCGAGCCAGATTCCGCGGAGGTTTCGGGTTGAAATAATTTAGAAGGCGTTTTCGACAAAAAAAAAAAGCGCGCGGGGACCATGAAAGGAAAAAAAAAAAAAAAATTTTTCTGGTCTTATATTACAATAGTGGGCGGGTCGCCCATTACTGCCTTTTTTTTTCCTAAATAATTAAAAATTTTAAACCGCACAAAAAACTTTTTTAGGGGGATTTTGGTTTTTTTTTTTTTGGGGGGCGGGGAAAAAAAAAAAGACAGACCTAGACGAAAAATCGATAAAAACGTTTTTACTCTAAGGTGTGGCGGGACTTAAAGCTAGTTCAAGAGAAAAAGGGGGCCTAAAAATTGAATTTTTGGCCCGAATTATTTCTAAATATAGAGTTTAAAGACCCGACACATCAAAATTAGATAACAAAACCCTAGAGATTTACACCAAAACACCCATTTTTTAGGAGAGCTTTACTCTTGGTTTTCTAACTTTAGAGTTAAAAAATACTCTAATTATCTAAGCTTAATAGACTTCAAGAAATTTTATATTGCGCGAGTATAGTTTTTTAGTTTCATCTTTTTTAGTGGATTCCGCGGATAATACATTTATAGGCTTTTATTTTGTTAACCAACCATATAAACCTTTTTTCTTATCTAGGCTTAAAGGCAAGGCGGGTTCAGCACGGCGTTAGCGGTCTCTCCCTCATTTGCCGGAGGCGTCCGTGCCAGGGCACCACACGCACGCGAGGGTGTAGAGACAGGCGTTTTCGCGGAGAAACTGCCTGTCCTTCTTCATTTTGCAATATAGGAATTCGTTATACAACAACTTCTTCTCTACACATATATAACATCATTCATAATAAACAATTTACAATTCATTATATACTCTTTTTTATTATTTACAATAAAAGCACCCGCCACCCGAAGAAAAGAGATAGAAAGATATATAACCTGTGTTTTTTTTACAGACGGATGGTGGAGGCGAGAAGAGGACACAATGCAGGTTTTTAAGACATAAAACATATACTCTACATTCTCTTTTTATTTTTTTATTTCGCGGCCTCTCGCGCCACCCAAATTTTGTTTTTTAATTTTTTTTATTGGGGGGGTGTGGAAACCGTCATATTTTTTCGAGGTCCCCTCAACGAATTAAGTCGCCGACAACAAAAAGGAATTACATTGCGCCAAGCCACAACAACTGCCCAAAAAGAATTTTAAAAAAAAGAGATTCCATTTTGTTTTTTCTGGCGGGCCCGAAAAATTGTTTGGGAAAGGTGTGAGAAATGTAATCGGATTCTTCTTAGGAATTTGTATAAAAAGGGAGACCAAGAAAAGTTAAATCAAAAGAAAATAAGAAATTCCAGGAAGAAACGAGGGCATATAACACGATTAGTTAGCTAAATAAAATAATTTATACAAAGCTATTTTACTATTTTTCTGTCTTGTGGCGGTGCGGTGCTATATCGTGTTTCATTTCTTTCTGTTTTTCTTCAAAAAAATTGCTTTTTTTAAAAAAACCAAATTCATTGTGGGGGTGGGTGGAAAACCATAAAAACAACGAATATCATTACAAAAATCGAGAAAAAAAAACGTCATGTGTTGACTTTTTGCGGAACAACTCGTCTTTCGCAAAGTTTCTTATTGTTTGTGCTCAATTTTTTTCTTTGTGGTGTGTCGCCAGTGAGGCCATGTCCGGATTTTTAATCTCTTATGGTTCGTTAAACAACCAACAATAAGAACTTTCGGGAATTCCAGTACACTTCTCTGCGCGGGAGCGCCGGGATCTCGAATCGTTTATTTATTTTTTTTAACCTAAGAAAAAAGGTTTTTTTTTTCCTTTATTTTTTTTTTTCCCCCAAAAAAAAAAAAAAAAGGGTTGGGGGGGGGCGAAGTGGCTCACATGGGGGTTTCCCAAAACCTTTTAAAAAATAAATATTTTTTTCGGCTTCCAATAATCAGGGGGCGTCAACATATAACCCAAGCCAGAGAAAGTATCTTACAAAAAATAAGACGAACTTTCTTTTTCTTTATAAAATATGATGTACATGATAATGCGTGTAGTGGATTTTTGAATCCTCTTTTTTTTTTTTTTCTTTTTTTTGTTTTAACCACCAAAAAAAAAAAATTATAAATTTTTTTTTTTTACGAGTTTTTTCCTTTGCTACCGGCGGCGAACGTGGGGAAAAAAAAAGGGGTTAACTTTACAATAAATATAACTCTCCTACAACATATATCTTATATAAATAGTGTCCCTCAATCCACCTCCAAAGGGCAAAAAGAATATTCGAATCGGTGGCCGCTTCAGCATCGTTGGGCTAGAGAAAATATGGCCCGTAAATGACACAAGAAAGAAAAAAACGCGGATTTGTTTTTTTTTTTATAGATAATACCAGTGTTCGTAAGGCTTTTTTTCCCCTTTTTTGGGCCGCGGCCCCCCCCCAAAAAAAAAAAGCGCAGGGGGGGTTTTTTTTTTCCCCCAAAAAAAAAAAAAAATGCTTTTAGGCCTTTTAATTAAAAAAATAAAAAAACACTTTTTTTTTGTGTTTTGTGGGCTTTTTTAATACTTTTTGTTGGTTTTTTAAAATTGTTTAGAGAAAGAGAGCGGGGAGGTGCCGAAGGCTCTAAAGGAAACCATAATAACATAGAGCGTTGAGAGGCTATATAAAGTGGGTTTGCCAGTGGGCATTACTGACTTCGAGTGAAATGCACCACAAAGGCCAAAACTACAAAAGATGTCACAAAAAGTGACGATGTAACAGGGTAGAAGAAGGCGGGAAGGTAAGTAAAAATAATGCTTAACTACTGAACAACTGATGATATCTCTATTAGCTGTAATTAGCATAAAATATGAAGCAGTTATGCGGATGAAGGCTAAAAGATCATCCAACTATTCATAATGTTCATCAATGAGAAAATAGTGAATAAGATGTCCAGTTGTTTACTATTCTAGTCAAATGTCCAGAGTAATTATCTAAGTCATCAGCGGTGGAGGAAGGACAAAGACCTAGGGGGGAGAGGGGAGGGGAAAAAAAAGAAAAGGCAAAGAAAGGAAAAAGAAAGGGGAAGGAATGGATGGGTTGTCCATAGCATGTAATAATGGAATACAGTCAATTCTGAAGAGACCCACCGAAGGCCTGTCTATAGCCCTGGATCCCACCGTAGGCTTGTCTGGGCCGTGCCGATGGCCCTAATTTGGCCCGTTGTAGTCAACATCCCATAGCTCCTAGGAATGAGGCTGAGCCACGGGAAGGCAATCCACTTTGCGCACCCAATCCGCGGCACGGCGAATATTGTATCGCGATGGCTATCTCCGGCTTTGTTGCCGTGGGGGCGCTGTGTGGGGAACAAAAAGGAAAAAGGGGTGGGCGGTAGGGGGTTTTTTTTTTCTTTATTTATAAATTTTTTAAAAAAAAGCGGGGAACGCGGTCTTCTCACCATAGTACATATGTAGTGATCCCCTGATGCATGCCACCGCGAGTTGGCAAATGTAGTTCATTTTTCTGATCTGTTTTCATTGGGGAATCAAGTATTCAAGAGTTCCGGTCGTATTGTCTTTTATATTCTCACACATTGGAACTTGTAATCGAATGTCCCAAGGCCTATCTCTTGTTCATCTATAGTCTCTTGGATCATGGAACAGTGGGGTAGTTTATATAAGCGGGGGGGACGTGTATTACAAATGGTACCTTCCTATTTGCGAATTTGTGGCCTGTCATCTAAAGTTGAGTCTTGTAGGTATAGTTTACTATTATCCCAAACGCTGAAAAACACATTTTGCTTGTTATGAACATGTGTGGTGGCAATATCACGAAAGTCCCAAGAATAAGGGGCAAACGCAATTAAATGCGCTGTGGAGTGAAAATGCATAGTTAACTCAAAATTTAGAGCATGGAGAGCAATGTTGTTGTACAGGACTTGGGGCAAAACCAAGCACATGTCCCAACAATTTGCATGCCCCAAATCGATTACACATATAGCTCTTACATATAATGGAAGTTAAACGTCAAAATTATTACGAGATAACGAATGGAAGGCATGCATTAGTTAAGTGTTCTAAAAAATTACATATAATCATGTTGGTAGCAATAGAAATTATATAACTTCAAATACACTGCCTGTGACACAGAAAGGTTTGAGACAGCGTAAGAGGCCTTTTGCGCCGATGGTTTCGATGAACAAGTCAAAAACCCACACCAAAATCGACATTCTTATTGTTCGCCGAACGAAGATATTCCACAAGACTCCTTCGGGTACCCTAGAAACATTGAAAAATAGGTCACCCAACACGAACAGAGGAGGAAATAGAGCTCAATTCAGATTAAAGCTCCTACAAGTTAGGGTTGAAGAATTTAAAAGGACTTAATCGATTGCTAAGAAGGCTCTCACGATCTCCGCAGAAATGGGAGTTAGAGTGGGTCCTTCCAACTGGTTAACCTAAACAAGGTTGCTAAAGCCATCTTTGGTTCAAGCCCACAACTTCAAAAACCCAAAAGTAAACCCCTAGAGGCAGGTGGCGGCACCAAAATTAGGGTTTCATCTAGTAAAACTTTAAGGAAAGCATGGCTAACACAATGGGGATACAACGCTACCAACCTCATTAGCAGAAGCCCAAATCCAAGCTTCACAACCAAGTAGAGCGCGTTGAAGTTTGGATCCTCCAAAGCTCCAACCGCAAGCTCCAAGCCTCAAAGGTGGGAAATGAGGAATGAAGATTGGTGCTCCAAGGCCTCCAAGCAAGTCTTCTCCTTTCCCTCACTTCTTCTCTCCCTTTCTCTCTCTATAGTGTTAAGGAAGAGTGTGAGGGGATGAAAATGAGTAGTTTGGAGGGAGGAAGAGCGCTGCTTTTAGCTCTCTAAAGTAACAAATCCACATAGGCCCTCAAAAAACTAAATTATCACAGCCCGCGACTGGGGGGGGGGGGGGCAGTTGTGTCGCCCAGAGGACCGGTTCTCCGACTGGCGGAGTGGAGACCAGTATACTCTCAAGCTGGCCCCGAAATCCAGCGCGGTCTCGCGGGGCAACGGTCTTCCCTGCGCACTGCTGGATACGGTCTTTCCCGGAGGCAGACGCGCTCCGCAGGGGGGAGGCGGGCGCGGGGATTCGACTGAAGGGGTGGGGCACCGCGTGGCAAACAGAGAACAAAGAGGAGGGGGCGGCCGAGAAAAATGTGGGGCGTGATCCGGAAGGTACGCAGCACTGATTCATCTGGC
>NW_017891188.1:0-23201 GCF_001540865.1 Ananas comosus
GTCCTTCCGTTAACTTTTCGTTAAATTTTAGGGCTAAATTAGCATAAAACTTTATCTGATCAACACCCGGAATTTTCACTTCCCTTCCGGTTTTAAAACTTTACATTTAACTCCTGTGTAAATGAAAAATATTCAGCTTGCCCCCTTGCTGTTAGGTAATTCGTGAGGGTTCCGTTTTAAAATATTTATATATTTTTTTATCCGAAAACTCCTCACTTCTTCCTCATACACATGTTGAGGCGCAAAAATGGTTATTTTGTCATCACACATTTACAAACGTATCCTCCGTGAATAATTTTTTATTTTAATAAACAGGGCCAAAGTATAGTTATTAAATGACAGGTGAGGAAAGTGAAAAATCGAATTTTGACAGGGGGTTTTCTGTAATTTAGCCTAAATCTATACAAAAAACTGCAGATACCTTACCTATATTTATCTTGAATACTTGATCTTATATTCTCTTAGTTTTAACTGTGTCACTGACTTAATGAAAAGATTAATGAAGGAATTAACAAAAAGTAAAAATGAAATCACAGAGTACAGGAAGTGAGATAGTATTAAACCACAACGTACGAAATTGCGAAAAGAACGAAACTTATAGGGTATGATTATTTTTGAAGTTTTTTCTTTTTTATAAGAAAAGGAAAGTATATTGACATTTTAGTGTGAAAAAGCATGGGGGACACAATATTTATTCAAATGTGCTCAGATTAATGTCAATTTTGCTGGTTAGTTTACGGAACCCTTAAGATCTTAGAAGTTTGTCCCCAGATTATGACAAGTGTAGAGGTCCAATTTGGTTATGAATATATTAGAGATTAAATGATCCTTATCTATTTTTATAACTGAATAGATTACTGGCGTTATCACTATTTTAAAAGCTCGAAGCTTATTGGTGAGAAAATAAACGATTAATTCGTTGAAAGTGTACAAACGCAATTATCTATTATGTTTCAATTATAAACTTTGCTAAATTTAACCTCCATTAATTTGCGTGCGTAGAGAGAATACTGGCCTACTTCGAAATCAGAAATTACAATTTCATTGAGATACTTAAAAAAAGTAAGAAAAAACTGATCAGAAAGAATCAATTCAAAATAATAAGGAATATATAATGTATTCCAAAAGCCTAGCATATTCATATTCTTGAGCTTATTTATTTTGTCCAAGGGATGCATGAGGATGATAGAATTTCACTATTGCATTATTAGGAATAATTATAGCAGTATGTTCCATAAAGTCACTTATCCTTCTTTGCACTTACTTTTCTTTGTGGATTTATACATAACATTAAGTAATTAATGGCTGAGAATTAGAAATAAAGGAGGAGGAGAAATAATGGATGTGTTGAACTTTTTTAGTATTAGCACCTTTAGAATCTATTTATATATATATAGGGTGAGATTAGGCTTATCTGATAATACTCTCTTAGCACTCCTTTTCGTAATCTCTCAGTGCGAGATAATTATGTAAAGAGCAAAATCCAACAACAAAAGATACAATGACCAATCATTTATTATACTCAATAGCTAGCAATTATCAAAAGAAACATTATACTTAAATGTATTCCTTTATAAAACAATATGAAAAAAATCTTCAAAAATACATATAAAAAAGGAGCATATGGGGTAATATAACTTTATCAAGGGTGAAATATTGGAATATTGAACACCTGTGATTCCTACATGTAAAGACCAAATATGCATGCTTTAGAAGCTTAGTGAATAATTAAATGTGGCTGTGATGAATAAACTTAACTACAGGTATTATCAATATGAGGCAGTGACAAAGTACTTAAAACGATTCCATTAATCAAATAGGATACATTGGGACTGGTAGTTATTGGACTGCTGGGAATAAAATTCAGGCTTGCATGCAGTCAATGTATGCACCAATTCGCATTGTTGAAGTGATGATATGCATGATGATAAGCAGAGAAAGTTACCACATGGAGCAATATTAGGTGGCCTTTCGATTGTCGTTACAATATATATATATACTTTTTAAAGAGAAGGCAGAGAAACTGCTGTTCTCAAATATTCATTATTTATTTCAAAAAACTGAACTCTACTTAAGAAATATTAAGTTACCAATGCGCGAACTTAGTTGTCAGCACCAACTCAGTCGAACCACATTAACGGAAACTGCTCAGATATAGTCAGTACCTATCGTAAAGTATTTAATTTCAATTTGATATTAAAATTGGATGTCAAATTGTGATTAACTTATGACTAATGTGCAATAATCTTTAAGTTTGGCATTGGAATACTCAAATTTGTAAAATTTTAAAAACTCAATCTCCAACCTTCTAAAGTTTGCATGTTTCGACGCCATTTATTACTCAATCGAAATATTTCTTGCACTCAGTAATTAAGGCTGTAAATCTTATATCCTCTCATCCTAAGGCTTAAAAAATTGTTTAAACTTTTAGTATAAGACAAAATTAACAATGGCCCAAATATCCAATATGAGTGTATAAGATTTTTACCCTATATATTTTAGGGTGTAATGGTGGCATTGCTCTTATTTGTGTGTTTTTTTTTTTATCCTTCAAACTTTTTAGTTTTGACTACAGGTAGGTGCACTTTGATTGGTTAATCCATTGGAGATTTGCTAAACTGGTTTCATGAAATGATTTCTCCAAGTAGTGAACAAGAAAAAGACAAAACTTGGAGCTTATAGGAGAAGCAAAGGATTTTGCACTGGCCCAGGGAATTGAGGAGACCAACCCAAGATTATTATTTTTTGCATTATTATTTTCCATTAACTATTGCTTTGTTGAGAATCAGTGACTAGGAGCAAGCCATGTAGAGTGAACAGAGAGAATAATAGAACATGATAAAAGAAAAGAACAAAGATGGATATGGAATTAATTCCTTTCACTCCCACTAACCCCCTTTTCTTTTTTTTTTTGATGGTTGGGGAATCATCTAGCATACTCCATTTATACCAAGTAAATTCTTTTGCATAACCCAACAGAATAATTTGCTTAAAATGATATAATCTACAAGAGCAATATCCCTTTTTTCTTTTTTTTTGAATTATTGGTACTAATTAACTGTTTAATAACTCTGTACGTATATGTATTTAAAAGTAAAAAAACAATACAAAAAATATCTTGTCAGATTACTAGACAAGTCATTGTATAGTGAGGCATAAATACTTTACCTTTATTAATTTGCCAACAAACCATCATTAATTATAATCGTGGAATTTTCCTACAAGAATGTAGATTAATTTTTAGTATCATATACACTCTTACTTTGGTGCAAAAACTCGGTTTGGGGTTAGGTGGGATTAGAGTAATTTTGTGTTTGGTTGAAAATTAGGTTTAGTCCAAGTATAGATAAAATATTGCTTGGTTGTAATAGATGGGATAATAAGGATAGTGGGTAAAATAGTGTTTTGTTTGGTTGAAGTAGTGGGGTGGGGTGGGGTTAGTTGGGATTAGTTAACCCCACTCCAGTGGGCTATCCCGGATTAGTCCATTTGGGATGGGGTTAGCTAACCCCACCCCTCTAAAATCATATTTGAAAATAAAACTGGGGTTAAGGAGTTATCCCACCCCTTAACCCCGAACCAAAAACGAGCCTAGGGATTAACCACAAAACTACTTTGTGCTTCAAAATGAGGTGCCTTGGCGCCTACAATTTGGGGGCTTTTTAAAAACAATTGTTTATTGAAATTTTAATTTGTAGATTTGTAAAATATAGATATGAGCAAACCATGTCCGCGCTCTGTTAGTGAGGTTTCAAAAGAGCGGCAAATCATTTAATATATTTTAAATATAATAAATAGTTCGTCACTTTTTTTATCCTAAATTGATTGACCAATTATTAAAACACAGAAAGTAATAAACTGTTTATGGCGCTTTTTTCAACTGCTTATATGTCACATACATGATTATGTATATGTTCTATATATTCTATTTTCATAAATAAAAATTTCGTCAAGTTTATTTTTATAAATATAAAATTTTAAATTAAACCATAAGTTTGCAAATACTTGTGTCATGATCACTCCCTCCTCTCATTGCATGCGCCTGTTTCGTCCCGCTTCTACTTTCATTAATTGCATCATTTTTATATTACTAAATGAAAAATTAAAGAGCTTTGTAGAAAAAGAAACAAAAATAAAATTTTTATATTTGAAAGCAGCTTTTCCATTTTTTGATTTTGATGAGTAGCTTTTCCTAATAACTTTTTCTGATATAATTTCCTTTTTTTTTTTGTTTAAATAGAGGTTAGTAATTGAAAGTACGAAATTGACCTCGTGATCTGACTATCTGAGCGATCAATTACTTCTACGCGCAGCGTGATCGCGGGGCATTTCCGTCCATTCCGTACGCAAAAGTACGATCGTCTCCAAACCANTTTTTTTTTTCTTTTTTTTTCTTCTCCCTCTAAAGCAAACATTAACAACAGCGAGAGATTATAATACACGAAAATCTCATTCGAAAGAGCTTTTTTTTTTTTGAGAAAGAAATTATTCTTTTTGGAGAAGCGCTTCTACTACCGTGGGCTCGGCGCGGGGGAAGGACGAGGAGGAGGAGACGATCGCCATGGATTCCTCGCGGTGGAAGTTGGTTTGCTTCGCGATGAACGCCTCGATCGTGCGCCGGAACTCCGCCGCCTCCTCCGCGCTCGGCACCCACTCCTCCTCCGCCGCCGGCGCCGCCTCCTCCTTCCTCCTCCGGATCCCTAGATCCGTCTCGGATCGCCGGAGCTCCGGCGATCGCCGCCGCCGCCGGTCCTTCCCCCCGATCCTCTCCGACCGGCTCCGCCGCATCTCCACCCGCACCGCCTCCTTGTCCTCGAACTCCGGGGCCGGCGCCGGCGCCGGCGCCGGGACGGAGTAGCCGCGGGACTCGAGGAACTCGCGGTAGAGGTCTCCGGCGACGGGGGCGGGGTCGGGGGAGGAGCTTGGGGCAGACGGGGAAGGGGAAGGGGAAGGGGAAGGGGAAGGGGAGGGGGAGGGGAGTGGGGAGAGGTGGCGGGAGTCGGCGAAGAGGAGGAGGACGATGGCGTTGCCGAGGAGGAAGACGAAGCGGGGGCTGAGGAGGAGGGAGCCGAGGCGGCGGAGGTGCTCGGCGGCGGCGGGGATGCGCGGGGTCGACGTCGACGACGACGACCACGAGAGGAGGAGGAGCGCCGCCGCCACCGCCTCGGCGAGGCGGAGGAGCCTCGCCGCCATCGTCCGGAGGCGGCGGTGGCGGTGTCGCCGCTTCGCCGCCGCTGCCGCCGCCACCATGGGCTTCGGATCCGCCTTCGCCGCGTCCATCTACTAGGGTTTCGATCGGATCGGAGGTTTTCGGGTTTTTGGAGGGAGGAGGGAGAGGGGAGAGAGAGTGAACGCAAGTGAACTCTGGTGAGTGTGTGGCTCGTCCTTTTATAAGGAGGTGTATTGGTTTTTTTTTTTTTAAAAAAAAAAAAATTGTTTTTTTTATTTTTTTAAAAAAATTAAATTTTGCTTCTTTTTGTTGTTGTTGTTGCTGTTGGTTTGGTTCTTTTTGTTTCTTTCTAATTTGGACCACTGCTTACAGGGAAGTGCACTGTTTATACGGATTTTCGTTTCATTACACTCCCAATGCAATTTTTTTAAAAAAATTATTTTTGAAAAAGTAAATGACTATACCTGAGCTCTACCAAAAAATAAATTTGATGGAGACAACCCCTAACGTGAGGTTATATTTTACCTATTATTTTTATAGATTTGAAATTTTTGTCATTCGCGTGATGAACGACAAGTAGAATGATATCACGTTGAAATCTGTTTCTATTAAAAAATTGAGATCATAGTTAAAAGAACTAAATATAAAATAATTTCGATAAATTTTTATTTTATCCGCAACCAAACACTGCTTTAATATCGATAATAATAATAACAATTTATTAGTATTGGATGAGGCATATTGGAAGTGGTTTATATAGTGCTCTATAGGGAGAGAGAATATTATGGAACTTCAATATTTAGTGGATACGTAGATGGTTCTTTTCTTATATTCCTCGCCACGTTTTTAGCAGTACCCATTAGAGGTTATGGATTTAATTGCTCTAATAACTTCATTGAATATGCAAAAAAAATATCAAGATATTAATTATTTCACATTTACAGTTAAATTAAATTTTTTTTAAAATTAAATAAAACAGATAAATTACTATCTTTCTCTTTAAAAAAAATCAAAATTTTTATTTTTAAATAACACTCCGTTAGATATTGCATACCTTTGCTAAAAATATAAAAATGAAGCATGCTTAATGCGGAGCTTATAACTCATATACCATGGCCCTAGTATGCCTCAAAATTAAAATATAAATAATTAAATGCGTTATATAATAATCAAAACGCCTACATATAAAAAGTCATGAACTGTGAATATTAATTTCTCACAAATTGAACAATAGTTCTTTCTCTATGTTAATCAGTGGAGTGCTTGACGTGTTATGGTATGATTT
Source organism: Ananas comosus (assembly GCF_001540865.1). Classification (NCBI taxonomy): domain Eukaryota; kingdom Viridiplantae; phylum Streptophyta; class Magnoliopsida; order Poales; family Bromeliaceae; genus Ananas; species Ananas comosus. The sequence continues at coordinate 6,456 of NW_017891188.1, forward strand.
TAATCTTATAAATTTTTCCGCATAGGGCCTTCAGATGATTCTTATTAGTTTATATAATGGATTAGATTTTGATTTTAAGATGTTGACTATTAAAATTGAATCCGATGGATGAGGTGCGTGGATCACCAGGTGCAGTAGATATTTTTCTGAATTAAAAAGACTCTAACAATTATTGACTTAAGACCGACTATTCTTAACTATTTCTAACGTTAAAGAATTTGGTGGTCGGTAATTTAAAGTCTCACATTCAAAATCTAGTTGCTTCACATTGACTTGACTTAAAGATTTGTCCTATATGGTACAATCACAATTTTATATTGTTAAGATAAGGAAAGAATGAAAATATTTTCAATCTTTTTGAATTTTTTATAGCATAAAAATGATACGTTGAAAAATTATTTTTCGAGAAAAACATTTTTATAAGGAATATTTTTTTTTTCTACAGTTTTTATTTTTTGAAAAAAATTCGAAAATCTTTTTACAATCTTCTCATGAAATTTGGAAAAGGCTTCTTCACCGAAACTATTTTTCCTACAAATTGAACGAATAAAAACCAAACACCCGATTATTATTTTTTGGGAAAACTTTAAAAACCCTTCCTGTGGTTTCTAACTTTCTCACTTTAGTACCCTGTGGTTTAAAGTGTATCAATTTGCCCCCTTGTGGTTTTATTTTTATTTTTTCTATAGTTTTTTTCTTAATATTTCGTTAAATTATATGCAAAAAAAATTTCAGATATCCATCTAGATTTACCGAATATTTACTTTAGTACCCTTTAATTTTAATTTTGTTACTAATTTGAGAAAAAAAATAATAAAATTAATAAAAAAAGAGAAAAACGAAACCACAGGATGGCAAATTGATACAATTTAAACCACATGGTACTAAAGTGAGAAAGGTGGAAATCATAGGGGGTGTTTTTGAAGTTATCCTTTATTTTTTTTATTCGCTTCCGCTTTATTTATTTTTTTTAAAAAAATATAATTATTAAATTTTTTGCCGTTTGCGTTGGGGACTGCGGGCACTGCGTGATGACAAACTAAACCGTAGTTTGGAAAAAACTTGCCAAAAACGGGAAGGTGTCATCTCATCCGAGGCGTATCCACGGCGTGATCGTACGGTGGCCACGTGCAGGTGGATTGTTGGAGGATGATGGACGGCCCGGGTCCGAGCCCCCACTCTTTTCCCCTTCAAAGAGCGCGGGAACCTGATCGCGTGTGGTCTGACCCGACCCTTTGATTTGTACGGCCCAGATCACGTGGGGGTGGTGTGGGGTTAGGTGTAGACATCCAACGGTCCAGATCGGCCTTGACGCGCTGTTAGAACTTGGAAGATATTATCGGGGCCTACGCTGTGTCAACTGGCCGAACTTGAGCGACGCGCTGTTAGAAGAAGATAACGAGCGAAGATATTATCGGGGCCTACGCTGTATCAACTGGCCGAACTTTAGCGAGCTAGCTGGGATCTGTTCGTTCGTGTTCGCTCATTTACTATATTATCGGGTGTCAACTGGCCGAACTTGTACGAGCTGGGACCGGTTCGTGTTCGCTCATTTTATTAAACACGCCGAATACGAGTTCGCTCGTTAAACTATCAAGCAGTAGATTAAATTATTATTATTATTTTTTTTGAGAGATAGATAATACGCTATCCGTTTCGTTTATTTTATTTAGAAATAAATTTAGCTGGAAATGTGAATCAACTAAGATTCGAACTTGGAATTTCGGGTACCAACCACTAAGCCCTTTGTTACTTGCTCTAGGGACAGTCGGTCAGTAGATTAGATTGTTAGTTATGCTACTAGATGAAAAATTGAAGGAAAATTAGAATTTAATTTAACAATTGAAATACACAAAATATAAGTCTTCTTACATTTGGATTGACCTAAAATCAAAATAGTAAAAATTTATAATATATATTCAAGTAATATCGAGCTGAACACAAGGTGGCTCCTGAACAGGGAGTTGAATTGCCAGCCCTACTCCAGACAACGAAAAGGTTTAAAATGGTTTAAAATGCGACAGTCACATCACGTCATCTATGTTTCTAATCAATTAAATTTTTTTAGGGTTCAACAATCACATCATGATTTCTCTTTTTTAAAAGAATTGTACTATACTCTTCTCTCAATAGGATAGATTTAATTGGCTCGGGGCAAAGATGATGTGGTTGTAGCAGCTGTATAGAAGGCCACAGTCTAGGACCTACTTGGTACCGAGAACTATGAGATGCTACTTTTGGAATGCAGATCAAAATCATTAGCATTGTAAAAAAGTATGATAGAAAAGTATTATATTTTACTGACCGTCCCTAGAGCAAATAGCAAAGAGCTTGATGGTTGGTACTCGAGACCCAAGTTCAAATCCTAGTCGATTCAAATTTTCAACTAAGTTTATTTCTAAATAAAATAAATAAAACGGATAGCGTGCTATCTATCTCTCAAAAAAAAGAAAAAAAATATTACATTTTTGTTTCCATAGACTGTTTTACTTTAGACTCACTGAAACTCTTTCTCCGACTCGTTTTGGATTGATAGAAAACCTTCAATGTCCAATGGGCTCTAAATTACAGTTTCGGCCCTCAAACTATGAGGCGTTAAATTTTGATTTGGTATATTTTTTTGACTTGATATTTTTATATTGCTGTAAATTGGTAATATAGTCCAATTTAGTTATTGAACGATGGTGCTCCGTAGATGTGGCCATGAAGTGTTTTCTTAGTCATTGCCACTTTATTGGCCACAACACTTTCACGCCATTGTCGTACCAGTGTACCTCACTGTTCAATCAACTGAATTAGACCGTGAAATTGAATCGTAACAATCTCAAAAATTTGAGCAAAAAATTATAATAAATTAAAGTTTTGAGTACTAAAGTGTCATACGCCATATGATTTGAGAGATCAAAAGTGTAATTTAGTCATTGCAGAATTAATATCTTAATTAACTTGTTGCTATTTGTGCAACTTTATTATTTTTCAAAAAAAAAAAGATTTATGTTTCAAAAAATACTACTTATACACTCCGAAGCTAGGTATAAATCTTCAACCTATATATCCACGAATTTAGACAACTTTTTTAAATTTTAAATGTTAAAAAAAATGATAATACTCGTATAAAAAAATTGGCTCTTAAATAAAAATGATGTAAAATTTACACTCTTTTTTTGATGTACAAATAGCATTTCTTTGTATTTTATAGTATATTCTTGAATATAATATATAAATATTATTCTTTAATAGTTTAAATTTTTAGATAATAAACAACTATTTTTAATAATATTAAAGAACAAAACTCTGAGTTCAAATTCATCCACTCTTCCACATTAATATTTGGATGGGAAAAATGGCCATGAAATTAAAACTTTGGCTCAAAATATGAAATATTATTAATCACATCCTACTGGACATGCATGTTTCCTTCAGGTTGGAATATTTGGATCCTGCTATTAATTTTTAGTGTTTTATACTCAAATTCGACACACTTACAAATATAACTATGCATTTGTATTTGTGGGACTGGTGATTTATATTTTATTATTTATTATTTTGTATATGTTGGTCTCGAGGGAGATTTGATGATACATGCACGTGCCAGGAGGGCACACGTGTGCACTCGTTGGGACTTGTTTACTGTGATGAGACAAGTCAAACATTTGACTTTGTACCCAATTGGAGCAGGTAACGTGTAAGGAAGTGGCCACTTGCTATGCTAAATAAATTCCAAAGTACTTTGATGAGATTATACAATAATAATAATAATAATAATAATAATAATAATGAAGTGTAGTGAGACATCATTTAAATCGAAAAAAAAAAAGGTGCAGTGAGACCATTCAAGTGAAAACTATTCTTAAAAAACAAAAAAAACTTTAAATACCACTCATGTGATTTTACACTTTCTCATTTTAATATTCTGTAATTTAAAATGTATCACTTTTATACCCTATAATTTTATTTTTCTCTTTTTGTTATCTCTTTCATTAATTTTTTTCGTTAAATTAGTGACAAAGTTAAAACTAAAACATACTAAAGTGAATATTCGATAAATTATAGATAGGGTATATGAAATTTTTGTATATGATTTAACAAAAAGTTAACGGAGGGACTGACGAAAAGAAAAAAAACAAAACCACAGGGTACTAAATTTATACAGTTTAAACCACATGATACTAAAGTTAAAAAGTGCGAAATCACAAAGATGGTATTTGAAGTTTACCCTTAGAAAGTAATAAGATTAATCCAACCTTCACCATATATATATATATATATATATATATATATATATATATATATATAAAATTTTAGATCTCAATTTTTTTTTTCTCAACCTTCGGAATTAATTGCCACAGATTTCTTAACTGTTTTTTGTTTTTTGCTATCACATCCTCAACTTTTAGGGACAAATGTTACAATTAACCTGTATTATGTTGGTAAACAGTTTCACGAATATCTTACAAACATAGTTAATCGGTTACTTTATATGTGTAGATGCAATTATTCTTCGACTAAAAGTTTAGTACAATTCGAGTTTAGAACTATATATTCTAATCCTATATAACAGTTCTTTAATAGTTACATGAAAACACATGGGATACAAAATAAATTAAAAATCTTTGTGTTTGTGGAAATAATAATTAGAGTTATTAAATGTAAAGCAACTATTATTGAACTCAGTGAATTCTCAACTTATGACTAAATAATTTAAATTAATGAAAGTAAAAAATTAAAGATGATAAATTTGATGGACCATTTCAAAATATTAATTTTAGGGTCTCCATACACCCTTTTTTTTTTTTTTTTTTTTTTTTTTTTTTTTTCACNTTTTTTTTTTTTTTTTTTTCCTTGTTCTTTTTAACAATATAATAATACTAGCAATGAAGTTGAGGGGATCGGAACTCGAGGCTACTAACCCAAGCACTACATGGGATTTTAAATACAATTCGAGTAAAAAGAAAAATTTTGGCACTCACTTGTGAGAAAAAAGAAACAATATTTTTAATAAAAAGGGGATAAAAAAGAGAAGCAATTATTTTTCAAAAGTTAGGTTAGGTAATGACTTTGAAGGCCATTTGGTCATCATTTATTGCACTCAATTTTCTTGGTTTCAATCATCATTAGATCCACTTATAAAGTGATTATTAGGGATTGATTGGTTTTTATTAAGTGTTTGGAGAAGTGGATATTATAATATATATTTTTTTTCCTGAGAGTAAAGCTGTGCCAAGTGAATGGTATAGATTAAACAGAGTTTTGTGAAATAATGATACTTTATTTCACATTTATTTCTTTTATTTTAATTTGTGTTATTTTTTTGGAACTAATTGTTTATCTTCACATGAGCTGCAGTTCAAGTTTCTGCAATATATATGTGTAGCTAGTCTGCACCTTAGCAGCTGGAAACCTATGTAGGGTTCAGAGAATCTTTTATCATAGTTATAAAAAAAACATTATAAAAATAAATATTAAACCTTTTTTTTGTGTGATGTAGATGCAGATTCATTTCCATATTTAAGGAGCAGGATTCAAATCTAGGTCTCCTAACATTGCATAATCTACTTGGTCTTCTTATATTTTAGCAAATTGCCATTTATTTGTTTAAACTCGAGTTAACTTAATCGAAATAATATATCATCAAAAGCACAGAATTTGCATGCTAAGATTACGTCGAAAAAAAAAGTTAACAGAAAATTTGCATAATTTTGTTTGGCTGACGCTTTTGCAAAAGTTTTTATCAAAATCCAAATTGATCATTAAAGTTATCTTACAAAAGATTCTATAGACACACGAAGCGCAAGTGTTGCGATGGACCTGTTTAATTTAAGGCTTACAGACCAAATTAGTTGTTTTCTTGCAGTAAAAAGCTTTAATTTGCTTACACAGCATCTCTTTCTTTTCTTAACATATAACTTCACCAAATCATTCAGAAAAAAAAAAAAAACACTCCAGAAAATTTTAAATAATCCTACCTAATATACCCCCCATGATATCCAAAAGAATAAACCTTAGGCCACTACTATTAGCTTCTACCTTATCCATGGTTTTATTCAAATTGCTTTGGATAGTAAATATCCAAAAGAAATATGCTACAAGAAATAAGATGCCACATCTATGTAATTAGGATAAGATCATTCCAATGAATTAAATTACAAGCTAGATAACTTTTTAATTGTTCTTGCTTGTGCCTACTCTTCATTACACATGTAATGATAAATCAATACCTTATTCTATCTTATCCATTCTATTATATATTATAAGTGTTATTCTTCTAATAACACCTCACCTATTTGTTGTTAACAATTCAAATAGGAAAGGTATATGTACCTTCAAATTTCATTAAACAAAAGAGAATCAGATTCCAGAAGCAACATCACTTTAATATAATTTGCCAACCACTTGCTAGAAGAATCTTGCCATGGATAGTGGTTCTTTCACCACTCCAACTTTGTTAAATCAAGCATTAGGAACTACTATATGTAAGAGAACACGTAAAAAATTCGCTCCATTTGCGCCTCCATTCGTGCTTGGTCTTGTATTAACACTCGATACTCAGATGCTTGGTCTTGTATTAACACTCGATACTCAGATTAAGGCAATTCGAAGTAAACCCTCTTTTAGTCGCGTTAAAATACGACCTTTTTTACGACCTTTTTCACGATACGACCTTTTTTGGAAATTAGAAAGCCTTAAAATACGACCTTTTTTACGATAACAAGAGTTTAATGTACGTTTAGGATCCTAGTTAAAAGGATATCTAAGTGTATCTGAACAAAGAAATGTGATTGAAGGGGGTTAAGAGATGATTGTCTAAATGTTAAAGGGGTTAAATATAGCTATTTGTATTTTTTTTAGAAGGGTAAAGTGAAAAGGATTTTTTTTTTTTTTGAAATTTATCTCATTTTCTTTCTTATATATATATATATATATGTAACTTTATTAGTATTCTTAGAATGAGAACAATTGAAATGGAGAAAAACTTCATGTTAATAAACAAAAGCTTAAACTTATTTTGCCCATATAGCGAAAATTTCATATCTATTTTGTGCTCAACAACATTCTTAAAAACGAATCACTATAAAGTATAAACCAAATAGTTCAATCAAATTTATTGCTCCAACTGTTCGGTTAATCAGTTTATAAGAAAAGCATATTGATCAATAAAAAATGAGCTTGTAAGGAGTTGATTTCAACCGAACCCGCGTTTAATATGTTTGTCGAGTGTGGTTTCGACAAATTAAAACTTTGTCATGCATCAAAATTATATTAATCAACTGCAAAACAAGTTGGGTTTGGAGATGAAGGGAAAGGTGGGATTTTGGTTGGTTTTTTTCTTTTTCTATAAGGATGAATATAGCCCTGGATTTTGGCTTTATGCTTGCTTATTATTTAGGAACTTTATGCTTGTTTATTTAGGAGAAGCAATCCACTACATCAATGTTTATAGAAGTGTTATGATTCGAGGTGGGTCATATGTTAAAGGATAGTGCTTGAAAAAGTGCATCCTATTTATTATGCTTAAAGCGCGATTTGGAATTGTAGATTTATAGCCCTGTATAGAAGAGTGTCTAATAACCGACCTAACGATTAGTGACCTGAAAAAAAAAAAAAAAAAAAAAAAAAAAAAAAAAAAAAAAAAACTGATGTTGGGAGAATCTGAGTTTGCTAAAGTTTCTAAACGGCGCGATTCGATCATTCAAATTCTCCATCATCATTCATTTGCTTTACGAAATCTTTTTTTAAAAGAATGATATTACGCGTCTACGTCCATTCCAAAAGAGTAGATGAGTTTCGAATAGTGTGCGGAGTTTCTAATCTCGTGACTGTATCTCTTAGTATAATGTAATTCTCAACGCCTTGATTATATTCGCATCTACTTCTGAAAATTGGCATTGTTACATGACAATTATCATGCTATATATGCGGCTCCAAAACTTTTTTTTTTTTTAGTTATTTTGATAAAATGACAAAAAATTGTTACATAACAATGATTATATTGAAATAACTGCTTGTACATCCGTATGCGTCCGTGGTCCTTCACTGTCTCGAATTAGGAGGCACACTCAATTATGCCCAATAGTAAGATTAGTAAGATTTAATTTATATTTATATTTTTATTTTTTTGTGAAAAGAAATAGTAAGATATGTTATGGCAATTGCGGCTAGTCTGTTCATTTTCGCAAATAATATTATAATAATATTATAAATATCACAATGAGTTAGTTAAAGTATAGTTTTTAAGGTCAGAACCATTTTCGCTCGGTAGTGTTAGACAACTTTTAGTATCAAATGGACCCTTAAGAAAGTTATGATTTACAAAGATGAACTATTAAATGCTTAAATGAGAAGAAATTCTACTTGTACACCCCAAAAGGAGGGTGATGTAGATCATACACCTTTCATTTTAAGATTCACAAAAATTATTTAAATTTTTAATAAAATTAAAAAAACTTGATGTGACAGAACAAATAATAAATCTTTGGTTCGAAGTGGGCCTATAAACATATCAATGGGCCGAAAAGGCCATTTGATCCAAAACAACTGGGCCTGAGCATCGATAGAGAGCCTCTAAAACAGCTTACCCATTTTGCAAAAACAAGAAGTCAAACGTCTATTTATGACACATTTCATATTTGTTTTACCGAAGGTGAAATTCTGATTAAAGTAGACTTTCGGGTGAACTAGAGTTCGATAAAAAAAAAAAAAATACTGTTGTTTGTGTTGTTGTGGAACGGAAGTCTTTTTAGTTTTGCTGTTTGTTTGACAGAAAATAAATAATATAGAAAATAAAGGTATGATAGATAAATTATTATTATTATTATTATTATTTTTTCTTAATTGGCTTAAGGTTAGGATGGGTTGAAAGCAATTATGATATTTCGGAGAGTTTGAGTTTCGGCCGAATGAGAAGTTACGGTGGTCCAAACAATGAAAGTGAGCATTTATGATTGAGAATTACTTCATCCCTTTCTATTTTCGGTAAAACAAATATACCTTTAGGCAAGGATTTAAGTGCTATGGCATGATGTCATACCGGAAGCTTGCTGGTCCAAACAATGAAAGTGAGCATTTATGATTGAGAATTACTTCATCCCTTTCTATTTTCGGTAAAACAAATATACCTTTAGGCAAGGATTTAAGTGCTATGGCATGATGTCATACCGGAAGCTTGCCGGCACAGTGCGTGCCCGACCGTGCTGATACGTGCCAGACCGTGCCGATGCGTGCCAGTCACAAAATTCATATGCCGACACATAATAGTATGAAATTTTTATTTTTTTTAGCAACAAAATATTCTAACAGTTTATTATATATTTTTTTTATCAAATCTTTTGAATTTTATTGAAAAAATTATCTACTAATTTAAAAAATAGAGTATTTTGAGCTGTGCCATCGGCACAGAAATGTATCGTGTCGATATTTTGTTGGCACGATATGGTACAACAAATATGATCCATATCGATAGACGTTTAAATCCTTGCTTGTAGGCAAAAAGCCAGACAAAGTTTTTAAGCCTCATGTATAGAAGCTCTGGTTTGAAGTTTTATGCTTTTCTCACCATCCAAAGCAACCAACAGAAGTTCAGCAAAAGATCTTTTACTGTATTCTCAAACAATACTTTTACAGTAGCTCCTGTCAGGCACCACGACCTTAGTCCATCCATACCTACACAGATCAGACTAGATTTAGACCACAGTTGCTGTTCACAACCAAACACTATTTTAAGTCGAACCCAGCACCTGATCCATGGGATCTCAATGTTTGGTGTGATCTTTCAAGTAAACCAAAAAGTAAATTTCATTATACTCCCTAAACATTCACTTCATCTCAATTGATTCAGTTGAAGTCCTGCAACGCCAAACTGCAATGAAGTGAACAACTAGTAGAGATACATAAGCAGGAAGATATCCACCCTTTTATTTGCACATGAAGGTTAACAGCAGAATTGTTCACTCAGCCAAAGGAAATTTTTGTGCCCTTTCTTTTCCCCTGACTTGTATGACTCAAATTGAAAGCTAATCAAAACCCAAGTTAAATGTTAGTTTTCCTTCAACTCTCAATGAAGTTTGAGCCATTTCAGTTCCTAATTTAAAGTCATCTCATGAGATCTTGCTCGGCCATTAGCAAAAGTTGACAATCCTTTTCTGATTTTTTGAGATCAGTTTTTGTGCTCATGGCTGTTCAAGATCTCACGACAAAGCAATCAATTAAAACAACACTACCGACAGCATCCTAGAACAAGAATCTTCTAAATTCTCTCTTAGTTCCATCAACAGAATAGCCAAACCGAAGAGAGGAAGCAAAAGAGTTTCGTTAATATCAAATAAAACTTATAACTGAGACAGAAACATATGCATACATATAATAGGATTGCAAACCAATATACTTCATGTACCTTTTTTTAGGTTACAGAAGATCCAAAATTCACTATGTTGTTAATTACAACAACACAAATAGGAATATACTTCCTACATCACGCTAATCCAGATCTTCTAGAGTTGCTAATTCTAACTAATGCAACTTACACACAGACAAATCAACAAAGGAACTTACTGCAGCTGGAGTTTCCTCACCATACTACTAGCTTTTTATAGTACTAAACATAGGCACCTAGAATGTTGATGTGTATTGATACTGAAACTATCTGTTACAAATTCTGCGAATTGGCAGTTCAAAGTACGAAAATCGATTCAACTTCTAGCAGAAATAGGAGCGAAAGTTACAGAAAGAAAATTTTATACATAGGAAACTCTACATCACAAGCCATACACTAGCAATTGCAGCGCCAACTATAAATCAATCAGTCTAATTTAATCGCCGTGAAAGAATACGACAGCAAAATCATGAACCCACAAGCAGGAACAACAAAACAGTCCTCATAAGATCTTTTTACCCTAAATTCATCCGTTTAACGACAAATAGGAACAACGGGCGTTTGAATAAAATTACTTTAAAATAACCATTTCAGAGCAAACGCCGGCATTCACCAACGTAATGGACAGTACCATAGCTGTGAGCTCGCAAGTAAGAGCAACAAAACAATCCTCACAAGAACAACCACGTTCCTAAATTTGGTAAATCAACATATAAGGAAGAGGAATCATGCGGAATCATGCATTAAGATGTAGTGGGAGTGTTGGGTTCACTTCTTGCCGCCCGTGCCCTCGTAAACTAAGAGAAAAGGAACCATTTTGAAGCTAACACTGATGTCCACAATCATGGACTCGCAATCAAGAGCAACAAGGCATTCCTCGTAGTAACAACAACAACAACAACAACAACAACAACAACAATTCATGTATGGATAAAAGTGATTAATCATACTATAAGAAAGAGCGGGAGTGTTTGAATCACCTCTTGCCCGTTCTCGCGGTTGTAACTTCAACATAAAAGAAGGCAACAAAATGTAGGTTTCTCACAAATGATGATGATGATGATGACGACAATGATGAAGGTGAGCAGGTTCATAGTTTTAGAATTGGAGAATAGAATTGGAGGGGGTTGAAATGGTTACTTCTTGGCGCCGCCCTTGCCCTTGGAGGACTTCTTGCGCTGGGGGAGGACGATCTCGCCGTGGCGGAGGACGGGGATCTCCATGAGGGAGGAGAGCTGGCCGTAGCGCTTGCGGAACTTGTCGACCTGGTCGGCGTCGGCGAGGAGGGCGGAGCGGCTGCCCAGGTAGAAGGGGTGGTTGCCGGACCACACGTCCACCGTGTACTCCCGCTGCGTCCCGCCCGTCGTCATCACCAGCTCCCCGTTGCAGTACACCCGCGCGTCCTCGTAGAACTCCGGATGCACCCCGCCCTTCTTCCGACACTCCCACCGCCCCCACTGCTGCTGCTGCTGTTTGTTTTCAAATAAATTTAATATGGAAGAATTTTCAATTTGTAACAACTTATTATAGATTAAAAATCGACACCCGATAATTCTAGAATTTAGATATATTGGTTACCTGGGATGGGATGAGCTTCCTGGGACTCCTGGTGGCGGTGGAGGTGGTGGGAATGAAGGGGGTTTTCAGGAAGAGAGCCATGTTTTTTTTGGTTAATCTTTTCTCTCCTTCTTCTTGCTCTTCTTTCCTGGGGGCTTATCGCATCCTCTCTCGTCCGAGCCAGGAAATAATGGGCTGTTTTGTCGAGTGACGGAAATGCCCCTGAGCGACATTGGGTGCAAAATGGGCAGGGCTATAATCGGGTTGGCTCTAATTGGATTTTAGAAATGCTTAAAAAATTTAGACAATTTTTTTTAACAATAAAATATAAAACTATGATAATAATAGCTTAAAAAATTGGATAAAAAAAACACGTACCATTGTTATTATTTATTTAAATAGTCTCTCTAGATTTAATATTTTAAAAATAAATAAATGCGAAAAGATTCATACCAAAAAGCTTGTCTTTGATGAAAAAAGTGCTAAGTTTTATACCCAATTTTGAATGCACAAATAATTAATACCGTTCATCATCGCAAGACTTACCAAAGTCACCTCATCTTATTACGCATCACTTCTATAACTTTCATTGCGCCTATGTTCAGTGGAACGAACACTTTAAGTTGCTCTCCCTAACCCCGCTTGATATATACCTAGTCAAAATTTACTTCAGTTAATAATGCACTTGCAATATCTACAGCCACATAAACGTTAAGGTATTACATTTCGAAACAGTAGACATTACCTTAATCCAACAGGAATCTACTCTTCAATAGCTTTTGTGCTGTAGCAGAATCAGAAGAATCACAACTGCAGTTCAAACTTCCAATCACACCAAAAGCTCGAGGCATCTTATTTGCCGAACATTTGAGTTCTTCAATCAAAGAAGGTATTCTGCAAGCGAAGCTAACAATCTTTACAATACGACTAGCCGTTAGCCGCCAATTCTTCATCAGTTTCCGAGTTTAATTCCGGCATAGAGCCCGCCGTCCGAGCCCCGTAGTCCACCAATCCTAGCATCCCATAAATCTCCTCTCCTCTCGGATGCGTTCGGTCCGCGGCCACGAACACCCCTACCCCTCTTTCTTTCCCTCCTACCGCCACCGAAGACCACCCCGCGCCCTTCTTAACCCCCTTCTCCCTCATCCTCTTTCTCTCCTCCGCCGCCTCGCCCCACCGCCCTTTCCCCGCATAGATATTCGCCATTGCCACGTGGGGCCCCGCGCCCCACGGCTCTGCCTCTATCACCCTCTCTGCCGCTCTCTTCCCCACCTCCTCCTCTCCTCTCGCCGCACACGCCCTTAGCAATGCCGTCCACACCACTCCGTCCCTCTCCCTCTCAGGCATTTCTTCGATCACCTTCTCCGCCTCTTGTATTCGCCCCGCCCGGCCGAGTAGGTCCACAACGCATCCGTAGTGTTCCTTTGTAGGCTCCAATCCGTATTCCTCCCTCATTGCCTCAAAGTACTTTAACCCAAGCTCCACCTTTCCCGCGTGGCAACACGCGGCGAGCACTCCGATGAACGCCACCCTATCCGGCTTTAAACCAATATGCCGCATTTTATCGAACAGTTCAAGGGCTTCCTCGCTACGGCCGTGCTCCGCGTACCCGCCAAGCATGGCCGTCCACGAAACAACGTCGTCGCGGCGGGATTCGTAGAATACCGCTTTGGCGTCCCCTAAGCTACCGCTTTTCACGTACATGTCGATGAGCGAGCTCGCGACCATCGCGTCGCCTCCGAGCCCCGTTGCAATCGCAAGGGCGTGGAGCTGGCGCCCGGCCTCGAGCGCGGCTGCGCCCCCGCACGCGCTGAGGAGGCTCGCGAGCGTGAACTCGTTGGGGCGCGCGGCGGCGCCGTCGCAGCGCCGCATCTCGGCGAGCAGGGCGAAGGCCTCCTCGGCGCGGCCATCCTGAGCGTACCCGGAGATGATGGCGCTCCACGAGACGACGTCCTTGGCGTCCGCCTCGCGGAACGCGGCGTCGGCGGCGGCGAGGCGCCCCGCGCGCGCGTAGAGCGTGACGAGGGCGTTGGCCACCGACCGCGCGCCCGCGAACCCCCGCCGGGCCGCGTGCGCGTGCACCTGCTCCCCCGCGCCCGTGAGCCCCAGCCCCGCGCACGCGGCGAGCACCGCCGCGTACGTGTACTCGTTGGGGGCAACCACGCCCGAGGAGCGCTCGCGCATGCGGGCGAACGCCGCGAGGGCGTCGCCCTCGCGCCCCGTCTGGGCGTAGGACGCGATGATGGTCGTCCACGCGACCACGTCGCGCGACCGCATGCGGCCCAGCACGGCGAGGCCGAGGTCGAGGTGGCCGCACCGCGCGTACATGGCGGCGAGGGTGTTGGCGACGAACGGGGTGGCGTCGAGGCCGAGCACGGCCGCGCGCGCGTGGACCTCGCGGCCGCGCGCGAGCATCCCCGCGTCGGCGCACGCCTTGAGGGCCACCGCGTACGTGTGGGAGTCGCACTGCACGCCCGCCGCGCGCATGTCGGCGAAGCAGCGCAGCGCGTCGCGGCACCGCCCGGCGCGGACGAGGGTGGATATAAGGGCGGTCCAGGAGACCACGTTCTTAAGGGGCATTTCGTCGAAAACCTGGAGAGCTAGGGCCGCAGAGCCCACCTTAGAGTACGCATCTACAAGCGCGGTGGCGACGAAGACGGAGCGAAAGGCTAAGGTTTTAAGGGCGAAGGCGTGGAGTGCGGCGGCGTGGGGGAGGAGGGAGGGGTCGGAGGCGCAGGCCTTGAAGGCGAGGCTGAGGACGAAGGGGTCGTCGGGGGCGAGCGCGGGGTCGCGGGAGCGCATGCGGGAGAAGAGGGAGAGGGCGCCGAGGGGGTCGGAGGCGCGGACGTAGCCGGAGATGATGGTGGTGTAGGAGACCTCGTCTCTGTGGGGCATTTCGTCGAACAGGTGGCGTGCTTCATTCAGGCAGTCGGATTCCACCAAGCGTTTGAGCCGGGTGTTGGCCTCGTAGGGGAAAGGTGGTGGGCCGGTTGGGACCGGTCCGGTTGAGATGGGCCGGGCGAACCGGAGCGTTTGGAGGTGAGCCGGAGAGGGTGAGAGTGCGCGCATTGGGTTTGTTTAAATGTGGAAAGGTAAACGCTTCTTGCGTATTTTTTTTTATAGTGTGTCCAACATTCTATCCATCTAAATAACTAGGGCTAAGCTACTATCCTATTAATAGGATAGGAGGACTTATCCTATCAAGTTGTTCTTGATGATCGAGATTCCGAATCGATGATCGGAGCCGTTGAAGTTGATCTAGAGTACTTGAAATATCTAGAAATTAAATTTCATAAATTTTGATAATGGTTTATACGGTGATCAAAGTGTCGTAAAATCGACAATTTTTGACGGTCTATATGAGCCGTTTGCTTGTTTAACGGTGTAGAGCAATCCAAATTATTTGAATTTTTGATAGAAAATTCTTTATGCTATTTAGATAATGTTTGATAACTCTGATTACAAACTGAGAAAGTCTAACCTCTATTTTAAGAAGGTTATTCATTTATGATCGTTCATTCTTCAACTCTTAAGATGAACTTGATAATAATTTTTAAATAATACAAAATTTGGTTTCTAAACATTTCTAATTGTGTAGATCAACTTCAACGGTGCCGATTATCAATTTGAAATTCTGATTATTCAAATCGACTTAATAGGACAATGGTCCCAATCCTATTAATAGGATAGTAGCCGAAACCTATAACTAGTAGGGATACTTCTTTCTATCTTTTTATATTTAGATGGATAGAATATAAAATATGCATCTTTTTTAAGATGTACCATTAGTATTTCTCACGTGAAAAATATTAAAAGAGATTATTTTGATTGGGGATATAAATACATCCAGTTTAATGAGGCTCTCATCGCAATGTTAAAAAAATATATTTTTGAATTATACTTGATATGGTTGTTATTTGGAAAGTCCACTAAAAAATTTGCAATTCAAACCTGCGCTTGGAGTTTATGAAAGAGGAGGAGGATAAATTTTAATTCTGTTCCTTATAGTTTAGCATCTTTTTACTTAATTATTTTGTAATTTAAAAAAATATTAGGGTTTTGTTTTTGTTTCAGTATCTATTTTTATATAGAGCAGCAAAGTAATAAATAGCAAACTATGTAATGGCACACTATAATATTTTATTAATCTTTATCAATCTGTGTTTTTCAAAAACATCATTTTGCTACTTTGTTCAATAAAAAATTCATATAATAAAATAAAAAATAAAGCTATATATTTTTTAAATATTACTTGTTGAAGTATAAATCGATCACCACTAACGTAAGTGCCAAAAGACTTGATATATATAGTTAGTATTCAAGGTTATAAATTCGAAGTCAGTTGTTTTATATTTTTAGCTAACAAATTACAGTTTAGTCTTTATAAAATAGGAGTAAGAAAAAGAGTAAATTACACTTTTGACTCTGAAACTATGAGCCATGTGACATTTTAATATACGAATTTTAATTCGTTATAATATTTTGGCTCGAACGACGAGGCACGTAATATTTTAGGCCTTGAACTTTAATTAATTATAATTTCTGACTCAGTGCTATAAGGCATATGATATTTTAGTCCTTAAGCTTTCTGAATTGTTTTAATCAAATCCTACAACTCAAATTTTTTTGAATAAATATTGATAAATTACTAATATCGAAATAATGTAGTATTTTAATTATTGTAGCATCATCAAGTAAATAAATATTGCTATAATTCAAAAGGTTTGAAAGCTAATTACAACTAATTAAAATTTGAGGACTAAAATATTACGTGCCTCATAGTTCAAGCTAAAAATTATAATAAATTAAAATTTGAAAAC
>NW_017891189.1:0-23195 GCF_001540865.1 Ananas comosus
CACCCAGGATATGCCCTGAATAGGTAGAGAGAGTTGTGGTAGACCTGTCCCCATGGTGACTACCAGCCATTCTCCGTGGCGGGGGGCACCTATAGGATGGGCAGATCAGCAGAATGACTGGAACTGTAAAGGCACAGTGCATGATTCTTTCTGGACAACGGTTTTGTGAGCGCGAGGTGTCTCACCTTGGGGAGCATCCGGTCCTATTCTGTTCGCAAGAAGAAGGATGGATCACTTTCGCTTGTGTGGGACTCATCTGAAGCCTTAACAAAGTCACTGATTCAAGAATATAATTATCCATACCGAGGATTGATGATCTATTGATAGCTCCAGGGATCTTGTGTATATTCCCAAGATTGACCTTGCAGTGCGGATATCCACCAAGTGTAGGATCAGATCCTGAGGATTGTCGAAGACGGCTTAGAACACGGTACTCGACATATGAGTTTCCTGTATGTCTCATTTGGGCTTACTAATCGCCCCAGCAGTCTTTAAGGCTCTGATATCCTGTTTTTTCAAGCTCTTTTCTTATTTAGACAAGTTCTGTTGTGGTGTTCATCGCGACGTACATCTATGTTCTATTCGCGGGAGTGACGGCGTGACTTACTAGGAAACACTTGAAGACTTGTTACTTCAAAGTGCTTCGGGAAACTAGAACTCTACTGCCAAATTGAAAAAAGTGTGAATTTTGGCTTATAAGAGGTGGCGTTTTTGGGCAATGACTTTTTTCAAATCTCATGGCTGTGATTTCTTAAGGATCAGGCATACCGACGCCGAAGGAAAAGAAATTTTTGAAGTCTATCTTAGGCTTGGCCGAGACCGACGACGTGACCTAGATACGAGTTCACTTGGTTTGGGGCCGGCTACTACCCGACGGTTTGTCCGAGGGATTTGCGAAAGTGTCTATCCCCTCACGATACTCACCATAAGGGCACACAAAGTTTATTGGAATGATGCGTGTGAAGGATTTCCAAGCGTTGAAGCGAAGCGATTGACAGACTCCCCGATCGTCTAACCATTGGCCAACCTCGGCAGCAGGTCTGTGATTATACAGTGGATGCATCCTTCAATCGAATTGGGTTGTTTTAATGCAGGATGGGCAGAAAGTTGTCGCGTAGCTCTCACAATTAATATGAAACTTCCTCACGCTCCCAGATTTGGAGTTGGCGGCCGTAGTTCTTTGCCTGCCTGAACTATGTGCGCCACTACTTATAGGCGAGCGATCTGCGAACTGTATACGGATCACAAAAGCTTAAAGATGCTAATTCACTCAGAAGGAGTTTGAACTTGAGGCAAGCGCCGATGGCTGAGCTACTCAAGGATTTTGATTTGACGATACTTTAACCACCGCGGCAAGCTAAACTGTGGCGGATTGCGTAAGTAGGAAATCGACTGGAAAAGAACTTAGTGATGCTTGGTTACTCTGGGGCCAGGCACGCCGTTGATTCGAGCAGTATAAACGGTATTGGAGTTGGAGGTGGTGGCTCCTGAATATACCTTTTGAGACTGATGACTTAGTGGGTGGCAAACCCTACCCTTTTTGAAATGGATTAGAAGAAAAGCAAGCTCCGACTAGAGTTGCAAAAGATTTCGGTAAGATCGGGTGATGTTGCACCGGTGACTTCACCTTAAGACGTGTATTGGATCAATGGTTTCCGCGACACTTTGTTACCGGCGGACATTGGGCATCAAAGAGGACTTATCCTGTTCAGCGATGAGCACACCGGAGCACCGTATGCTATACTCCGGATGCAACAAGATGTACAAGAGACTTGAAGTTTGCTTTAATTTGTGGCCCGGGATGAAAAAAGGATGTGTGGAGTTTGTTGGCTATGATTTAAATCCTGCCACAGGTGAAGGCTGAGCACCGAGTTCCTGCGGAAAAATCTGCATGACCTACGATTCCAGTGTGGAAGTGGGAAAAGATCACATCATGGACTTCGTGATGGGATTGCCTCGCTACAAGCCGGCATGAACGGCCTAATTTGGGTGATTTGTGATAGGCTTTGACGAAATCGGACATTTCATAACCGTATCCACAACACTTGACTGTGGAGAGACTCGCACCCCTCCTGTTCGGCCTCGTTGATTTATTTGGAGTGAGATGTGCGATTGCACGGTACCTACTTCTATCGTTTCAAATCCGAGATCCCCGTTTTTTTGTATCCCACTTTGAGAGCTTACAGGAGCGCTTTGGCAGCGCGTTTAGATTGTCAGCACTGCTTTTTCCACCTAAGTGACGGGCAGTCAGAGCGTACTATAAGACTTCGAGGACATGCTCGAGCTATCGTGATCGAATTTCAGGGAGGATGGTCGCAGCATGCTATCCGATGGCAAGATGTTTGCTTATAACAATAGTTCACAAGCAAGCATGAAGATGGCACCGTTCGAGCACTCTCTATGGACGGAACTGTAGATCGCAGCTTTCATTGAGTGAAAGTTGGTGAGAGATTGGCTTAGGCCGCTGATTGTGCTCCAGGACAGCAAGGACAAAGGTTTCCGCATTGCTCCGGTGAGCGATTGTTGACAGCCCAGAGTAGGCAGAGAAGTTATGCTGATCGGCGTCGACGAGACTTGGAGTTTCAGATTGGAGACCATGTGTTCTTGAAGGTCTCGCCGACCAAGGGAATTAGAAGATTTGGAATCCGGGGTAAGTTGAGCCCCCGATATATTGGACCGTATGAGGTTTTGGAGCGTGTAGGCCCAGTAGCGTATCGGCTCGCTCTACCGCCGAACCTATCGGGTGTACACAATGTATTCCATGTATCGGTCCTTTGGAAGTACATCCACGACCCGGCTCATGTTTTGGACACTACGCCTTTAGAGCTGAGGGAGGACTTGAGCTTTGAGGAGCAACCTTTGAGGATTTTGGCTCGCGAAGTAAAGAGATTGCGGAACTGAGAAATTCCTTACGTGAAGGTGCTTTGGAGCAACCACGACAAGCGCGAGGCCACTTGGGAGCTGGAGAGCGCACTGAGGGAGCGCTATCCCCATCTTTTTCAGATGGAGGTTTGAGGTAGTTGTCATTTCGAGTTTCGCGGACGAAACTCCCTTTTAGGAGGGGTGAATGTAACGCACTGGACCTTTGCAAATTGCGAGGTTCGAGTGTTTGGATGTATTTCGAGCTTTTTCACACTTGGTGGAGGGTTGTAGAATGTTTTCCGACCTAAAAAGTTCGAAAACTGGAATTCTGGACAAGTCCTGAGAGTTTTTACTTTCGGGGACCGGTCCCTGAAAGGAGAGACCGGTCCCCCAGTGAACAGTGCTGCGGCAGCCCTGAGGCAACCGGTCCCTGGCGGGCGAAACCGGTCCCCGAGCGCGTCTACGCAGTGAGAGACCGGTCCCACGCAGGGAGAGACCGGTTCCCGAACGATGGTTTTTCGGGTTCGCAGCGAGAGACCGGTCCCTGCTGGGGAGAGACCGGTCCCTCTGGGCGAAAACTGCCCAGACCGGGCTGATGCAATATTGGATTTTTGAGGGGCCTCTTGGGATTTTGTTACAATAGAGGGTCTATATGACCCCTCCACCCTCTCTTCTCCTCATTTCTCTTCTCTCAACTCTCTCCACACCCTTGGTAGAGGAGAAGAAGAAGAAGGAGAAGGAGAAGAAGGAAGGAAGAAGAAGAAGATTGAGAGCTATTAGAGGACTTGGAGCATCTTCCTCACCCTCTCTTCTTCCTTGGTGCTTGGAGCTTGGTCTTGGAGCTTGCATAGGAGGAGATCTTCACCCTTGGAGCTAGGATTGGAGCTTCTAAGGAGGTTGGTTGCTCATTTCCCTCCTCTAGATCTTGTTTTGCTAAGTTTTTGAGATGAAACCCTAGATTTGATACTTAGGGCTTATTTTTGGGCATTTTTGATCTAGGGCTTTTGGACCCAAATTAGTTGGTTTAGAACCTTCCTTGGGCTTGGATTGGAAGGGTTCTAGCTCTCTTTTGGAGCTTTGGAAGAGATTTCTTCTCTTGAGGTGAGTTTTGGCCCTTTTTGCTTCTAGGTTAATGTTTGATCTTATGGTTGGTCGTAATGCCCTCGTATCTCTTCGCTGATCACTTTTAGGGTACTTTGAGACTCGTGGACAACTCCGTTCGGCGAATCGAAGGAGCACGCGACGGTTCGGTGGGTTTGACCTAGCCTATGATATGAGAAATGCTCATATTTGGCAAATATGTTTCGTAAAATAGAAATTCATGCATTTCCATGTTAAATGTATTTAATATGAATTTTAGAATGCTTAACATGCATATATTATGTATAGTGAAATTTTAGACCCCTATGTGGTAGAGTGCATGCATGTGAGACTTAGCATTCTAGTTATGATTGGGAACCATGATCCCTATTATGAAAACGGATCTTGCTCTCTTGCATTTAACCTATATGCCAATTGGGACATTAGGAATTTTAGAAGCCTAGAGAGGGCTTGAGAACTTGGACTATTTGAGAATTGGGCCAATGTCATAAAGAGGCATTGGGCCCGGGCTATAGTAGTCATTAGTATTAATGTTTAAATGAAACATAGAACAAGAATTGAGCTTGATCAGTGTGATGCTTAAGTGTCATAAAGAGGCACTAAGCAAGTGAGTGTTGGGACATCACTTAGAGACATTGGGCTAGATCCTTGGGATGCTAGTGACCTTGCCATGTTAGAGACATGCGGATAGAGTATTTGAGACAGTGACCTTGCTTGTTTGCCATTTGTGCTCATTCGCACATGCTTGTGAGGGTCGCTCCCTACAAGCCGGCACTCCGGAGTTAGCCTACGCGACCTATGTTCGCTCGTGCGGTATTGAGAAGCCTACGGGGTCGAGTGGGACAGACACATTCCAAGAGTAGGGATGTCGGGCTACCACAGGCACTTAGGCGGCACAAGCTGGACTACCTTTGGTAGGTCCTTAATTGGAAATGGAAATCGACACGGTGTTGAGTTTATTATGATCACTACTAGTCAGAGAGTAGTAGTAGGATTACTTGGACTTACTTCTAGCATAGTTGTGGACATTTGGGTATTCATACATACATGTAGTATGCTAGGAGATGTTGTTTATTGCATCCTTATATGCATTGTAGTCATGACCAAGTATTACTTTCATATCTGTATAAAGTAAAGCATGATATTACTTGTGAACATATATATCCATGACAAGATAAAGTCGCATTAGGAATGCCATGTTTAATTGCAAGTTGTAGCTTAGCATCCTAATTATTATGCTTTCTAATATGCAATTTACTCGTTACTCTTATTGTTAGACTTACCCTTTTCTTTGGGGCCTAGTGGTGCACTGAGCTGAGGTCAGTAATTGCCCACTGGGAACTATATATCATAGTTCTCACGCCCTCTGTTTTGTGTTTTCTTTCAGAGCCTTCCACGCCGGGAGAGGCTAGGGACCGCGGGAAGGGAGTTGCTTCGAGCTAGCTTCCTTCGAGGACGATTTGATAGATGGTCTACCTCTCGTAGTTTTATTTTGTGAGAGGTTGTGAGTTGTACCTGTATTTGTAGAGAGACCACCCTTCTTTTGGATCCTCGTATTCCTGTTGAGAAGATATTATTTGTACTACCTTATTGTTTAGTTATGCTTTCTCTACTCTTGCTTAGATGATAGAACCTTGCTCGCTCTGATATCACTAGTTGTTACCGCTCTATTTGTACTATTTCTTGCTTTTACTTCCGTTTTTAGTGTAGACGCCTTATATGTGTAGACATATGGCGGGTCTGGGCATGCTACCGGGAGGGCCTCCGCCGGTCCCGGGGCGTGACATTGTAGGCTTCCAAAGGTGCTCCTATGACTTTCTTGGAATTTTCAGACCCTTCGCTCTTTACCTGCGGCAAAACGAAGCTCTATTAGGCCATTTTGCCCATAACTTTTTATAGACTTTTCGTAATGCTTATCCGAGTGCACCAACGCGTCGAAAATACCCCTAATTAGATTTCTAGAGGGTCAATTTCACTTAGGAACCCCCATGAGCAAAAGCCCCAATTTGAGTGCCCTAGCTCCATTACATGCATCAAACCTAGGGTTTGATCTCATTGGGAAGTAAAAGTAGCTTCATTCTACTCTAAAGAGTCCATCAAAATCATTCTTAGCTTTATTAAAACCCATTTTAGGGTTTCACCATGAGAGAAGGTTGAAGCTTTCACCTCAAGCTTCACCATGGTTTTGATCTCTAAAAAAGCAAAAGAAAAGCTTCAAATACTCTAAAGGTTTTATAAAAACCATATTTACTCTAATCCAAACCCTAGTTTGGAATTTAACATGAGAAGGGGCAAAGCTTACCTCTAAGCTTGCTCCTTTCTTGCTCTAGAGAGGAAGAAGATGAAGTTGCTTCACCCCGATAGCTTCTTCTCCACATTCTTATTCTTCTTTTCCTTCCTTTTCCTTCTCTTCTTCTTCTCCTTCTTGTCTTCTAGAGAGAGAAAGAGAGGAGAGAGTGTGAGAGGGTGTGAAATGAGTGAAACATCTTATTTACCCCCATACTATACTCTATGAGTTGCAAAATTGCTATTAAACCTCTCAACTTTCACCTCAATACACTGCCTGGACTGGGCAGATTTCGAGCTCGGGGACCGGTCTCCCCGACTAGGGACCGGTCCCAGAGAGCTCTCCCAGCGCAGTCAGACCTGCTGCGCGCAATGCGACCGGTCTCTCTCTGGGGGGACCGGTCTCTCGGGGACCTGTCTCTCGGGGAGGGACCGGTTCCCGAGAGCTGGTTCTCACGGACTTAGCCGATTTTTTCGGCTGTCTCATTTGTCACGCGTTCGGGGACCGGTCTCTCCCACCAGGGACCGGTCCCCGAGAGCTAAAAATCTACAGTTTGCAGAATTTTGATTCTTAGCTCTCGAAAACCTTCCATAACACTCTTTTACTCATTTTAACACCTTCGGACTTTCCGAAGTGTACCGTCCTCGCACTTTAGTCAATTTTACTAAAGTTCGATATTTATTTTTCGAATTCTCGGTATATAACATTCTCCACCCCTTAAAATAATTTCGTCCACGAAATTACGCATACCTTAACTCGTTGACTCAAATAGGTGCAGATACTCTCTCCGCATGATCTCCTCGAGCTCCCAAGTGGCTTCTCGCACAGCATGGTTGCTCCATTGGACCTTCACATATGAGATCTTGCGACTTCGCAACTTCTTCACTTCTCTATCGAGGATGCACACCGGGTACTCCTCATAGGACATATGTCACGCCTCGCGACCGCCTATTTGGTCGGTTTCGGGCACGCCGACAGACAGCCAAACGGACAGGGTTTCCCCTGTACTGCGGACAGAGTCTCCCCTGTACGTTCAAGGCATAGCAATCAATACAATGTGCGAAGTTCCAACCAGGAACACATTTCAATCAAGATTGCATAATGGAAGGTATCAAACAACATAAACACATCCTATATTATTACATTCATTCATATTCATGCATTTTACACCTCAACTACCATTCCTTTTTCATCCAAATGCAATCTAAATTATTACAACATTTATATCTTTAATACATCATGTTACATTGTGTTCTTTTCATTTCTTTAACCCCTAAGCTATGTCGACGGGGTACTGCTAGCTCTGGTCTCTGGGATAGGGCGCTATCTACGGAGCTACGCCCTTTCCTCCCGCCGCCGCGCCGCTCACGTGCGAACCTGTAAACACCCCAAAACCACGTGGGGTGAGAACCAACTCCATGGTTCCCAGTGGGTACGGCCACCCAAGGGAAAAGCTCGACCAATAGGTCCAAGGGAGGCAACTGCAAGTTAGTTCAATAAACAGATAGATATATATCTTGATTATGCAACGAATAAAACCATGCATTGCCTCACGAATGCAATAATGCAATGCTATATGCAAATCATGCAATAATGCAACTATGCAACCAACTAGTAGTTCATTCGATACTACTTTCAATTCTGCTAACCATAGCTCATCCATTTGATATCTAAGGTTTCCTCTATCTTAGATTCTTGTCAATCACCGTTTTAATCATAAAGTTTCATCTACCTTTACAAGGCTAACCACCCGACTCGGTCTTGAGTCAATCGTCTGCGGAGTACCGCACTAGAACCAGGCTCGAGGCGATGGACGTCTCACATACACCTCAGCCCTAAATCCTCTCGACTGGGATACCAAATCCATAACTCATAATGCATACTTGTTGTACATTCATTTGGCTATGACCCAATCTTACCGGTTAACCATGTTAACCCCAATAACTCACAACCAAAATCCCTTAATAACGGGGGACTCGAACCTCCCTGGGGACCGTCATCTGGGGGGACTTTACCACGCCCAGTGGTGACCAACTCCGGAGCGCACCGCCCGAGGGGGAGCTACCTCCCTCAAGCCAAGACGTAACGTGAGTATCGATCCAATCCTCAACTTGAGGATTCATAGCCACTCGTCACAATGCCATTGTCATAATAGGTTTTCTACCTATTTAATCATGCCACTCTCTATGTCAACTTGGACCAATGTCAATATGGTTAAACTATGTTTAACAACCACTTTCTTGATGCCAATCATGTCTCTATTTTCATTGTCACCCTTGTTTACTATTGTCCAAGTCCGACTTATGTTCTTTAACAATAGGTTTAATGCCACACATGATTCCAACCTAAGTTCTTTGACACTAGGTTCATGTCCAACCTATGTTTATTCACACTAGGTTCATATCATCCATGTTCAACCTAGGTTCCTGACTCTAGGTTAAGTGCCACTCGATCTAATATATAGATGTCCAATGTCAAGGTCTCTATCATAGAGTTATCGATCCAATTCATGCAATCATCTAGCATTTACATAGCATATTCATCATGCATTCTACGATAATTATTATATAGCAACCATACCAAGCATTTGCCTAGCTTTTACATCATGTCATTTACATGCATTCTTTTAGTGTTAACTACATACATCATCTCAATGCCAACATACATTACAACTAGCATGTACTTTCCCAATGCATTATTATGCAATTATCCTGTAGTATGCATTTTCATAATGTCAATATGCTTATTGTCATCTAACATGTGTCCACATTTAGCAATTTCTCATAACTCATATAATTAACAACATGTTAACATTCATTTATATGTTCACGTTCTCTAATACATGTCAACATGAATCTCATAATGCTAAATGCTCCTAGCATGTATTTCACTAAGCATACATACTAATATGCAAATTACCAACTAGCATGCATTTATACAATGCTGATATGCTCGTATGCACATACACATATGCATCAACAAGATTCCACATTTCGCTTTGACATGCGGGGCGACCAAGTTGCTTCGGTAAACACAACCCACCTCATTTCGCATTCCGATTGCTTGTCGACACTTGCAATCGGCCTCCCGCGGCACACGGCACCCGGTTTAGCCCGATCTCTTGCGCGACAACCCGAACGGCCTCCAATCCACGATCTGAAAATTAAAGGTCTTCGGTTATGTGCCACGATGCTTCAAATCCGTTTTCATGGGTTTACGATATCGCCTCGGCCCTCCAGGCAGAAACGAAGCCTAAACGTCCGTTTCTTTAATAACTTTACAACGGCTCGACGGATCGCCGAACCGACTTCGCCAATGCGTTCGTTTACCTAGCAATTTGGCTTACGGAGGGTCAAAGATCAAACCCATATATTTTACAAAACCCCATTCGGAGCCCTAACATGCAATTAACCTCTAAATAATCCAAATTAAATAGAGCAAACATGTTCAGAATGCTCATTAGAGGCTATTAGAACACTTAAAACTAAGGATTAAGCCAAATCCTAAAAGCTTACCACAATGTGAACGCCGCGACGAAAACACGCCGCTCCAACGGCCGCACGAAAGCCCGATTCGTCGCCTCCAACGTGTTCGCAAACATCTTCTCCACCAACCCTCCAATTTTTAGAGAGAGATTTAGAGAGATGAGAGAGATATCTAGAGAGAGAAAGGAGAGCTTCTCTCACTAGCACCATGCGAACGTGTGTGGGTGCTGGGGCTGAAGGAGAGGAAGAAGAAGCTTCAGCTTCTTTATAATACACCCGAAGACACTATTCACTCCCGGGCAGCTTGAAATCTGATAACTTTCGCCGGAGCTCCCTGAGTGTCCGTTTGAGCTCAAACTTGACAGTCATGTTCGGTTTTACGTACTGAGTAAGAATATATTTTAAGTTTTCAGTTTCGACCCATTTGGTCACCGAAAACTGTACCGAACTGTAATCTTTATCAGATAGTTGTCGGATTTTATTTCTCACTCTACGGGTGTCAGAAAAATATGAAACTTTAAATCTAGGCTCATAAAAATATTTCTGACTTATCCTCCGATTTTCATAATTTTCTGAGATTGTACATTTTCTGCTAATTTATCTGTCCCGTTTCCAACATAAAATTCTATATCTTCTGTTTTCATTCCGATTTCAGCACAAGTCACTCCTGATTTACGTTTTACTTCTATGAATCCAATAAAAATAGTTTCTCACACTATTTTTATTTATTTTTATTTTTATACCAAAATCTGGTATGTTACAACATATCCTCACGCAACCTTACGGGCTCGTACTCCAATACATGTGTCGAGTTACAGATATACTTTCGAAGATTCGACACATGGAAAATATTGTGAACTCCCGCGAGTCTCATTGGGAATGCGAGCTTGTATGCCACCGCATCCACATGCTCCAATATCTCGAATGGTCCGACGTATCGGGGGCTTAACTTCCCACGGACCCCAAACCGTTTCACCCATCGCATCGGCGATACTCTTAAAAATACACGGTCTCCAACCGCGAACTCTAAATCCTTTCTTCGCTTGTCGGCATAACTCTTTTGCCGAGATTGCGCCGTCACTAATCGTTGTCGGGCAAGGCAAACTTTCCCCTCCGCCTCCCGCACTACATCCGTGTCACGCCCCGGGGCTCAGCGGAAGCCTACCCGGCGCGTGTCCAGACCCGCCATACGTCTAAAACATATAAGGCGTCTACAAAATTTCGATAAATAAAACAATAATACAAAAAGATTTAGTAATATCAGAGCATGGTACAACTAGTTCTATAACAAGGAAAAGGACATAAAGCTAGAAGTGTGCCATCCTTGGCAACGGGTACTTATTCTTTATCGTCACTTTATTCAACTCACGATAATATACGCAGAGTCGAAGTGTGCCATCCTTTTTCTTCACAAATAGCACCGGACCTCCCCACGGTGACACACTCGGCCTCACGAAGCCTTTATCGAGCAAGTCCTGTAGTTGGCCTTTTAGCTCCTTTAACTCCACCGGTGCCATTCTATACGGAGCCTTCGAAACTGGTTCTGTCTCGGGAATAAAGTCAATGACGAACTCAACTTCCCGGTCTGGTGGCAGTCTCGGTAACTCTGCCGGAAATACATCCGGGTACTCGCACGCTACTCGAATATCTCCCAACTCTGGGTACTCCTTTCGAGCATCCACCATGGTTGCCAAATAGGCCTTACACCCTCCTTTGATCATTCTCTTCGCCCTTACAGACGATATGGTCGCCGTGAAGCGTCTACTTTTGCATGCTTGGTAGACCAATTCTTCTTGGTTAGGCTCACGAAAAGTTATCACCTTGCTTTCACAATCTATCACCGCATAGTACTTGGAGAGCCAATTGGTCCCCAAGATAACGTCGAATCCTCACATCTGATCTAGCACCAGCAGATCAATCGGCATAATCCAATCGCCTATTTGCATTGGACACGCCAAACACTCATTATGGACACTGAATGAATGTTCTGGGACGTTCACTCACCAATAATCCTCATTGTACACCATCTCTATGCCATGTGTTTTAGCAAATGATGTGCTAATGAACGAATGAGATGCGCCTGTATCAAATACTGCTCTAGCTCTAGTGCCTTTAATCACAATTATACCTCCCATGATGTCGTAGGGTGCTGCAGGTTGTTGCTCCTCCACCTGAGCAGCAAAGATTCGGCCGCTAGGCGCTCTCGATCCCTCCGGCTGATGCGGTGATGACGCGCGCCCAGCCGACATCGCTGGTGGTAACCCCGCAAGCTGTCTCGGGGTAGACGGCGCTGAAGCCGCCGTCGGCGCAGACGACATCCATGTCGGGCACTCCCGGATAAGATGTCCTGGTTGGCCGCACTTGAAACACTTGCCATCTCGCTGTGGGCAAGTCGATACCTTGTGCTCACCGCCACAAATAACACATCGAGGAGGTCTCCAGTTCCTCGACTGCTGTCGGGGATACCGAGGGGGTTTCTTAGCATTTGGCTTGCCCTTGTCCTTAGACTCGGCCATAGTTTCTCGTTCTTCACGTACATGGGCACTACCGTGCTCCGCCCACAAAGCTCTATAAAAAACCTCCGCAAAGGTCGTCAACTTTAAGATCTGCACATTTTCATAAATCCGGGGTTGGAGTCCTCGCAAGAACCAATCCGCCCGATCCCGATCATCTCTAACAACATCGGGAACACAATCTATGATGTGAGAGAATTCTTGCTCGTATTCCCCTACCGATCGATCTCCTTGTCTCAACTTGCGAAATTTTTCTTGTAACCTCCGCTTCACCGTGTCAGGGAAGTAGTTTGCGAATACTGCTCTCTTAAACTCCTCCCAAAGCATAAGCGGGAGATCGGCTGGTCGATCCCGCTTAACTCGCTTCCACCACACCATCGCCGCCTTCTCTAGACAATGTATGGCGAGGTACACTTTATCCTTCTTCGAGATATTGTGGTCCTCGAAGAGCGTTTCCATTGAGTCGATCCACGACTCCACGACTGCTGGCTCCACCAATCCGCCCTCGAAGATAGGTGGGTCGAACTTCTTGAATTGTATAAGCGCCGCCAATGTGCGCTCTCGCTCTGCATCAACTGCCGCACCATCGGGGTTTGAGGTTCCCGATCCGGCCGGCACTAGCGTAACTGGCGCAGCTGCTGCTGCCGCCGCTCCCTCGACTGCCCTCGGCACCTCCGCAGGGGGCACAGGTGGCTCCACGCCCACTTGGGCCGGCGCCGACTGTTGACGCTCCAAGGCCTCTTGGAGCCGTTGAATCTGCTCCCCTTGGCGTTGAACAGACTCCGCTTGTTGCCGTACTACTCCAATAAGCGCGGCCATTTGTTCCCTAAGCTCTCCGTCGCCACTCGCTCCGGATCGCTCGGGCTCCGCACTCAGCTCCTCTGGCATCGACCTTGTCTGCAATCGACGTCGAGGTGCCATTACTTCCTGAAAAGAAGCACTCGCATTAGCTACTTGACCAACATTACTTGACCAACCCAATTCGGCGAAAGCAACATGCACGTTCATCCTTGCCTCCAGCGTCATGTCGTCGGCCGCCCGACACAACACTAGAAGTAGAGGATAAACGAAAATTAAACTTAGCCTCTAATCACATTAGAGACGTCCCAACTCAACCCAATCACATGCTTTCGCTAACTTTGATTCCACGTCGCTCACGTTTCCTAGATCCTTAAGGCCTTCCAATCCTACGGGTTTCTAGGCCCATTCCTATTCTTTCACTCTTGGCTCTGATACCACGCTATCTGTCACACCTCGGGACTGATACCAATTTGGGCCGGCCCGAGCACGTCAAACAGACGCCGAACGGACAAAGTTTCCCCTGTCCGCCCTAAACACGGCTTACACGAGGGTAAACAATAGCCACGAGTGAAAGGAAAAGGAAACTAAATATTCACTTACACTATGATTCATTTTTGATCATATACATTGCATTCATCTTATACATTTTCGAATTCCTTACATTCATTACATCATTTCATCATGTCTTTCTTACATCACATTTACCTCAAATACACATTACATTCTTTTCTTTGCATCATTTATCATCAAGTACAAAGATGATCATAGGGTACTACTAACAAAATGTACACCCAACTTTGGTGGCCTCTGACTAAGGCGCGATACCTTTACCTCGGTCGCTCGCCGGCTCGCTCGGTCCCGGCTCTGTAGAAATAGTGGGGTGAGAACTACAACAAAGTTCCCAGTGGGTTCGGCCTCAATATCACCGACTTTCCCACTAGGACTAACTCAGGCATAATAGAAAGGATAAGCTGGATATAGTAACCAATCTATAACATAATGCTAATATGCCTGAACAAATAAGCAAGAAATATGCTAAACATTAACATATGCAGATTATGTAAGTTCTTTCGTTCTTTACACTTTACACTTTGTCTTTGTTCTTTATTCTTTGTTCTTTATTCTTTACACTTTACATTTCTTTACTTTTGCTAACTCTAGCAATCTTTGTTCTTTACGCCCCATGTCACGCCCCGGGACCGATACCAATTTGGGCCGGCCCGAGCACATCAAACAGACGCCGAACGGACAGAGTTTCCTCTATCCGCCCAAGGCTCATCACATGTACAAATTCAAACAAGAAATACACTAGCGGAAACATACACAAACGGCTTACACGAGGGTAAGCAATAGCATTAGTGAAGAGAAAGAACTAGAACATGTTACAAGTTACTATGCATCGTAGTTTTGATCATATACATGTGCATCATTTCATTCATATCTTTTGTACTTCGTTACACATTGAATATTCGTTTCTTACATCACGATTTACGCTCAAAAACCATATACATTCTTTTCTTACATCATTTATCATCAATGACTACAAAGTGATCATAGGGTACTTTACTACAAATGAACCCAACATTGTGCCTCTGATCTAAGGCACGATACTTTAGCCTCGTCGCGTCCGCGGTCTGCTCGCCGTCCCGCTCTTTGTGGAAAATAGATGGGGTGAGAAACTCACAACAAAGTTTACGCATGTGGTTCCGGCCCTCATACAGCCGCTTTCCACACTAGGACTAACTCAGGCATAATAGAAAGGATAAGCTGAATATAGTAACCAATCTAACAACATGATGCTAATGATGCCTGAACAATAGCAAGGAATATGCTCAAACATTAACACATAATGCAGATTATGCAAGTTCTTTCGTTTCTTTATCTTTACACTTTGTTCTTTGTTCTTTGATTCTTTCGTTCTTTATTCTTTATTCTTTAGTCTCAAGGCTACACGTGGGGGTTTCGGCCACAGTTCAACTTGCTTACATAGTTCCATCTCACAGGAAACTCACCCCACTAGGGACCGTTCGTTCGGGTTTACTCCAACCCGTGATGCATAATTCGTGAGCGCACGCTCGATTGGGCGAGCGACCTGCCGCTCGGCCACGGCAGAACTCATAGGGCAAGTATGATCATATCCTTAACTCAAACGAATTTTAGACAAGATTCGAATCTTTGGACTTTACACTGACTCTAGTGTATCTATATCATCACTTTTTGTTGCCACTCTACAATCATTGTTCTTTACCTATTCATCACTCTTGCAACCTAGCAATTATATCTTTACGATTCTTTACTTTTAGGCTTACTCTAGTACTTCATGTGCTTTACTCGCCAACATTACTTTAACTTTAAGATTGGTCCATTTTCATATCATTTTTTACCAATAACTTGTTTCTTTACCTACACTATCTCTAGTGTCATTTCACTTTAACTTTATCGAATGCCACTCGATCTAAGTTATTGTGTCACTCTGTTCTTTTGCTCACTTTGGGTGCTCACTTTCTCTCATGCATACACTTAGGGTTTTTGACGTTCACATAGTTCTCATTCATCATATTATGCAAGTTGTACTCACAATCATGCAACATTACATTTTCATCATTACTTTACCCTAAAATGCATGCAACAATATATTTACACATGCTCAAATGAATGACACATTAGGCATAGAGAGAAGTTCAATGAGTTTGAGAAGCACCACCCACCTTGTAGGTCTCTTTAGGTGCTCCGACGATTTTCTTGGAATTTTTAGACACCCGGTTCACTACCAGCGGCAAAACGAAGCCTTATTAGGCTATTTTGCTCATATCTTTACTTTGGCTTTTCGTAACGCTAATCCGAGCGCACCAACGCGTCAAAAATACTCCCAATTAAGTTTCTAGAGGGTCAATTGCACTTAAAAATTCCTATGAGCAAAAGCCCCAATTTAGGTGCCCTAGCTCCATAGCATCATCAAACCTAGGGTTTGATCTCATTGGGAAGCAAAATTAGCTTCAATATACTCTAAAGAGTTCATCTAAACCATTCCTAGCTCATTCCAAACCCTAGTTTAGATTTCACCATGAGAGGTGGGTTGAAGCTCACCTTTGAGCTTTTCTAGGTTTAGATCTCTAAAGAAGCAAAAGAAAGCTTCAAAACTCTTCAAACATTCCATTAAAACCCATTGCTAGGTTTATTGAAAGCCCATTTTAGGGCTTTACTACAATAGGGTTCAAAGCTCACCTTGTAAGCTCTCCTTTTTCAAGCTAGAGAGGAAGAAGATGAAGTTGCTTCACCTCTTGATCTTCTTCTTCACCTTCTTTTCCTTCTTTTCCTTCTTTTCTTTCCTTTCTTCCTTTCTTCTTCTTCTCCTTTGTCTCCTAGAGAGAGAGAGGGAGAGAAGAGAGTGTGAGAGGGTGAGGAAATGAGAGAAATATCTCATTTGCCCTCATACATAGCTTTTGGGTTGCCAAAATGCAAATAAACCCCTCAACTTTCACTTTAATACACTGCCCGAACTTCGCTGTTCGCGCAAGCGGGGACCGGTCTCTCCTTCAGGGACCGGTTCCCGAAGGCTCTCCCCGCGCAACCAGAGCTGCTGCGCGCAGGGCAACCGGTCTCTCAGGCAGGGACCGGTTCCCGAGAGCTAGTTTTTCAGGACTTAGCCGATTTTCCGGCTGTCTCATTTCATACGCATTCGGGGACCGGTCTCTCCCACCAGGGACCGGTCCCCGAGAGCTGAAATCCTGCAGAATGCAGATTTCACAATTTTAGCTCTCGAAAACATCCCGTAACTCACTTTTGATCATTTTAACACCTTTGGACTTTTCGAAGTGTACCATCCTCATACTTTGGTCAATTTGACTAAAGTTCGATATTTATTTTTCGAATTTTGGGTATATTACACCCCACTTTGTTTTCACTTTAGTCATTAGCATTATTCTCTACATCACATTGATTCTTTGCCTCACACTACCTCTAGTGTCACTTTACTTTATATTATCAATGCCACTCGATCTATGTCATATAGTGTCACTTTGTTCTTTCGCCTCACTTTGGTGCTCACATTTTCTCTCATGCATACATATATAGGGTTTTTGACATTCATAAGGTTCTTAGCCATCACATTATGCAAGTTGTACTCACAATCATGCAACATCACATTTTATCATTACTTTATCCTAAAATGCATGCAACAATGTATATACATATGCTCAATTGAATGACACATTAGGCATAGAGAGAAGTTCAACGAGTTTGAAAAGCACCACCCACCTTGTAGGCTTTCAAAGGTGCTCCGATGACTTTCTTGGAATTTCAGACCCTTCGCTCTTTACCTGCGGCAAAACGAAGCCCTATTAGGCCATTTTGCCTATAACTTTTTATAGACTTTTCGTAATGCTTATCCGAGCGCACCAACGCGTCGGAAATACCCCCAATTAGGTTTCTAGAGGGTCAATTTCACTTAGGAATCCCCATGAGCAAAAGGCCCAATTTGGGTGCCCTAGCTCCATTACATGGATCAAACCTAGGGTTTGATCTCATTGGGAAGCAAAAGTAGTTTCATTCTACTCTAAAGAGTCCATCAAAACCATTCTTAGCTTTATTAAAACACATTTTAGGGTTTCACCAATAGAGGAGGTTGAAGCTTTCACCTCAAGCTTCACCATGGTTTTGATCTCTAAAGAAGCAAAAGAAAAGCTTCAAATACTCTAAAGGTTTTATAAAAACCATCTTTACTCTAATCCAAACCCTAGTTTGGAATTTAACATGAGAAGGGGCAAAGCTTAGCTCTAAGCTTGCTCCTTTCTTGCTCTAGAGAGGAAGAAGATGAAGTTGCTTCACCCCGATAGCTTCTTCTCCACTTTCTTCTCCTTCTTTTCCTTCCTTTTCCTTCTCTTCTTCTTCTCCTTCTTGTCTTCTAGAGAGAAAGAGAGGAGAGAGTGTGAGAGGGTGTGAAATGAGAGAAACATCTCATTTACCCCCATACTATACTCTATGGGTTGCAAAATTGCTATTAAACCCCTCAACTTTCACCTCAATACACTGCCTGGACTGGGCAGATTTCGGGCTCGGGGACCGATCTCCCCGACTAGGGACCGGTCCTAGAGAGCTCTCCCAGCGCAGCCAGAGCTGCTGCGCGCAATGCGACCGGTCTCTCTCTCAGGGGACCGGTCTCTGGGGGACCGGTCTCTCGGGGAGGGACCGGTTCCCGAGAGCTGGTTCTCAGGGACTTAGCCGATTTTTTCGACTGTCTCATTTGTCACGCGTTCGGGGACCAGTCTCTCCCACCAGGGACCGGTCCCTGAGAGCTGAAAATCTACAGTTTGCAGAATTTTGATTCTTAGCTCTCGAAAACCTTCCACAATAATCTTTTACTCATTTTAACACCTTCGGACTTTCCGAAGTGTACCGTCCTCGCACTTTAGTCAATTTGACTAAAGTTCGATATTTATTTTCCGAATTCTCGGTATATTACAGGTAGAGGGTGAGGGCATAGCGGCGGTTCCAGTGACGACATGCCCACCGCCAACGATCGTACCACAGGCGGCATCGGGATCAGCTACACCCGATGTGTCGGCCGAAATCGTGGAGGGAGAGCGCGCATTAGCGGTTCTTATCAAGTTCAACAAGTTCTATCCGCAACCTTTGAGGGCGAGAAGGTGGAACCGGAGATGGTCGAGTCTTGGATCGACTCGATGGAAACCCTCTTCAATGATTTGCGTACCTTGGAGAGGGACAAGGTGTATCTCGCCACCCATTGCTTAGAGAAGGCGGTGAAGGTCTAGTGGAAGCGCGTCAAACGGGATCGGCTTCCCGGCCTTCCGCCAATGCTGTGGGAGGAATTCAAGCGGGAGATGTTCGCTAACTATTTCCCCAATACATTGAAGCGGAAGCTCAAGGAGAAATTTTGCAAGTTGGAGCAAGGGGACCGCTCAGTGGCAGAGTATGAGCAAGAATTCTCCCATATTATAGATTGCGTCTCGAATGTTGTAAAGGATGACCGGGACCGAGCTGAGTGGTTCTTGCAAGGACTTCGGCCGGAAATTTATAAGGTCGTGCAAATACTCAAGCTCACGACCTTTGCAGAGGTCTTCGATCGAGCGCTGTGGGCAAAGCACAGAGATGCCCATGTGCGGGAGAAGCGTGAGCTTTTGGTCGAGTCTAAGGATAAGGGCAAGAAACGCCAAGGCGGCGGTAGCTCGGAGGGACAAACACGTTACAAGAAACCCCTGAAGTATCCGCGCACTCAACAGAAGAGCGGTGGAGCGCGTCGATGCATTGTATGTGGCGGAGACCACCCGGTCTCGCGCTCTGAGCAAGGCCGAGGCAAGTGCTACAAGTGTGGGCAGCCGGGGCACTTCATTCGAGATTGCCCGGGAGGAGGAGCCTCACCTGCCCCATCGATTGCATCGGCGCCAGCGATTCCGGCTCACTATGGAGGAGTTCCACCGACGGCCGCGTCGACGGGACGCGTGATGATGCCGCGTCAACCTGAAGTGGCGCGATCGGCCCCGAGCGGACGGGTATTCGCCGCTCAGGTCCAAGCTAAGGAACCTACGGAGGCGGAGGAGCATCGCCTTGTGGCAGGTATGGTTTTAATTAACGGAGTTCGCTGTAGGGCTTTATTTGATACAGGAGCCACGCATTCATTCATAAGTAGGTCATTCGCATGCATGCATGACATTCTCATAGAGGCGAGTGACAAGTGGCGAGTGGAGGGCCCTGGGTCGACATTTAACACCTATTCGGAGTGCGCCTCATGCCCGGTACAAATAGGCGACTGGATTATGCCTATCCGGACATTGGAACTCAGGAAGCTCGAGGCTTATGATATCATTCTGGGCATGAACTGGCTCTCGAAATACCACACAACGATCGACTGCAAGAGCAGGGTGATCACATTCCGTGAGCCAAGACAAAAGGAGTTCACATATTGGGCTTGTCAAAGCTCGTGCTTCGTCGCAATGGTGTCGGCGACGAGAGCAAGGAAGTTGGTTAACAGCAGTTGCACAGCATTCTTAGCGATTGTTGTGGAAGTGGAACGAGTAGCTCCGACATTCTTATCGGTGGTACGGGAGTTCCCGGATGTATTTCCTGCGGAGCTGCCGGGGATACCACCGGACCGGGAGATCGAGTTCGTCATAGACCTGGTTCCCGGTACCGCACCGATCTCGAAGGCTTCGTATCGAATGGCGGTGGCAGAACTGAAAGAGTTGAGGAGTCAATTGCAAGACCTCCTCGACAAGCAATTTATCCGGCCAAGTGTATCACCGTGGGGAGCCCCGGTGTTGTTTGTACGGAAGAAGGACGGATCGTTTCGACTCTGTGTGGACTATCGAGAATTGAACAGAGTCACGATCAAGAACAAGTACCCACTACCCCGAATCGATGACCTGTTCGATCAGTTGCAGGGGTCGTGTGTGTACTCGAAGATAGATTTGCAGTCCGGCTCTCACCAGTTGAAAATTAAGCCAGAGGATGTGCAGAAAACTACGTTCCGCACGCGGTATGGACACCACGAATTCACGGTCATGCCATTTGGTGTCACGCCCCGAGACCGGCAGAGGCCCTCCCGGTAGCGCGCCCAGACCCGCCATATGTCTACATATATAAGGCGTCTACAACAACAGCAAAAATAAAGCAAGAGATGATCTACAACTAGGGATATCAGAGCAAGTACACAACTATAATCTATGATAAGAGTAGAAGGAACAACTAAGTAATAAGGAGCAAACATAAAGTTATACAATAACCATCTCCAAAAAGTACACAAAATGGGTGGTCTCTATTACACTGGTACAGCTCTCAACCTCTCCAAAAGAAACAACGAGAGGTAGAACACCTATCAATGCGTCCCTCGAAGCCGAGCTAACTTGAGGCGATACTGTCACGCCCCGAGACCGATGCCAATTTGGCCGACACTGAGCACGTCAAACAGACGCTCCGCAACGGACAGAGTTTTCCCTATCCGCCCAAGGCTCCATCACAATGTACAAATTCAAACAAGAAAGCACTAGCGGAACATACGAACAAACGGCTTACACGAGGGTAAGCAATGAGCCATCAGTGAAAGAAAGGAAAAACAAACATTTCACAAGTAACATGATTCATTTTGGCGTATCATAATACATTGCATTCATTAGTAATTTTTGAATCCTTTGCCATTCCATTACATAACTTCATCCATTCTTTCTTACATCAACATCTTTTCTCAAAATAAGCTTACATCTTTTCTTTACATTACTATCATCAAATCAAAAATATAATAAGGTACTTTACTACAAAATAAAACCCAATATTGCTGTGGCTCTGACTAAGGCCACGATTCCTTTACCTCGGTCGCTCGCGCTCGCTGCGTTCCCGCTCTGTGGGAAATTAGTGCGGGTGAGACCTACAACAAAGTCCCAGGGGTTCGGCCCCCAAACATCACCGACGATTCCACTAGGACTAACTCAAGGCATAATAGAACAGGATAAGCCTGAAATAAGTAACCAATCTACACATAATGCTAATATGCTAACAAAAGCAAGGAATATGCTCAACATTTAAAATACATGCCAGATTATGCCCAAATTCCTTTCGTTTCTTTACACTTGTACACTTCGTTCTTTGCTCTTTGTTCTTTAATCATTAGGCTAGTCCCGGGTGGTCGCCCACTTTAACTTGCTTCACATTAAGTCCACATCGCAGGAACTCACCAGCTAGGACCGTCCTTTCGGGTTTAACTCCAACCCGCATTGCATAACTCCGGAGCGCATCGCCCGAGGGGGGAGCGACCACCTCGAGCACCGAACTCATAAGCAAGTATGGATCATATCCTAACTCAAAATTTATAAGTTCAATCTGGACTTACACTAGCTCTAGTTTCTTACATCACTTTATGTTGCCAAACTCATACAATCATATTCTTTACATTCTTTTTACTTTTGCTAACTCTAGCAATTATATTCTTTACAGATTCTTTTACTTTAACTTTACACGTTGTCACTTTCTTCATTCTTTTCATTCACTTTATTGCTTACATCACCACTAACTTTGGTGTCATTTCACATTACTTACGAATGCCACTCAAATCTATGTCATTGTGTCACTCTGTTCTTTTGCTCACTTGGGTGCTCACATTTTTCTCTCATGCATAATCTGGTTTTTGACATTATTAGGTTCTCAACCATTCATTAATGCAAGTTTGCTCAACCAATCATGCAATCATCATTACTTTACCCTAAAATGCATGCAACAATATATAGTACATATGCTCAAAGAATGACACATTAGGCATAGAGAGAATTTCAATGAGTTTGGAAAGCACCACCCACCTTGTAGGCTTTCAAAGGTGCTCCGATGATTTTCTTGGGATTTTTAGATTCTTCGTTCTTTACCTGCGGCAAAACGAACCCTTATTAGGCCATTTTGCTCATAACTTTACTTTGACTTTTCGTAACGTTAATCCGAGCGCACCAACGCGTCGGAAATACCCCCAATTAGGTTTCTAGAGGGTCAATTGCACTTAGAAACTCTCATGAGCAAAAGCCCTAATTTGGTGCCCTAGCTCCAATACACATATCAAACCTAGGGTTTGATCTCATTGGGAAGCAAAAGTAGCTTCACTATACTCTAAATAGTCCATTAGAACCATTCTTAGCCTTTCCAAAACCCTACTTAGGGTTCACCATGAGAGGTGATGAAGCTCTCCTCAAGCTCCACCATTTCTTTGGTCTTGATCTCAAAAGAAGCAAAAGAAAAGCTTCAAATACCCAAATGGTTCCATAAAATCCATTTCAAGCTTAATCCAAACCCTAGTTTGGAACTTAGCATGAGAAGGGGCAAGGCTTACCTCTAAACTTGCTCTTTTTCCAAGCTAGAGAAGAAGAGGAGAGGTTTTCTTCACTTCCTCTACTTCTTCTCCTTTTTCTTCTCCTTCCTGCTGCCGCAGAACGGTGGACGTTCGGGAACGGTCCCCTGCTCGGGGAGACCGGTCTCTGCCTGCGCGCATCAGCCCAGTTCGGGCAGCTTAAGTGGAAGTTGAGGTTAGCGTGCATTTGCAATCCCAATAGCGTATGTTTAGGATAATGAGGGGATTCTCTCATTCTACCCCCCTCTGCAGTCCCCCTGCATCTCTCGGTTTCTTCCTCTAGAAAAGGCAAGAAGGAGAGAGGAGAC
>NW_017891190.1:0-23163 GCF_001540865.1 Ananas comosus
AGTTGTATGATGCTTATAAAGGGAAAATACTATACCATAGAAAGTACAAAAAAACATATGTAAATTTTAGCATAGTCTAATGTAGTTAAATTTTATTAGCATATGAAATTATTGTGATGAGGAAAAGAAAAGAAATGGTATTAATAATAAATATGCACAAGCATGAATGAATGTCACTTCGTGCGGTCACTATCATCGAATCAATAAACTGACCGTCCCACCAATCAACATAGCGGTTAGTTCCAACTATTTGTACAAAAAGAAAAATGAAAAATTAAATAAAAAAAAGTTTTTTTTTTTTTTTGTTTGGTGAGCTGTAGTGCATTTTAGCGAGCGTCAGATGAAAAGACCCAAAAGGTGTAGTCAATTTCCTCTCTCTCTCACTTTCGTCCTTTCCTCCGCACTAAGTGCGTGTTTGGTTCTCTTCTTTCTCATTCTGGAATCGAAATTGAAATTGGTAAATCCGTTTGTGGGTGTTTGGTACGCGGGAGTTCCATTTCGATTCCGATTCCTGAGTGGAATGGAAATCCCCCAATCACCTCTTTTTTCAATCCGGTCTAGGAGGCCGGATTGGAAGTTGAATCCGGACGGAATGGATATTTATTCGGATTAAATTTATTTTTTCAACTTTTTAAATTAAAATATGAGTTAAAATTTAAAAATTAAATATATAATTTTAAATTTTAATTTGAANTGTTTACTCGGAAACTTCAGGGACTGATTCACAGCATCTGAATGGTACAGTGACTATATATCCATGCATCATATCCATAAAGTCTACAACAACAGCAACAACAACAACAACAACAATGAAGCCATGCAATACATATATAGCAGATATGATGATGTAAATTTTGACTAAGGTTTGCTTCTTGCTAGTTGTATTAGTTGCTGGGCAAAGTAGAGGTATATATGAGAATGTTGCCTTGTTTTCTTTGGCTCATGCTTATTATTTGTTGCTGAGGTTTAACATCTTTTTTCATTTCCCCCTCCTACCAAAGTGTGCTATTGAGGTGTACAAAATCATTTTCCCGGTAATAAAATAGGAAAAAGAAGAAAAAGGTGTACAAAATTATAGGAGTCAAGAGTTTCAAGTTTAAATACAAAAGTTATCTTTGGTTGAGAAAAGGCCAAACAGGAAATTGCATGTAAATCTCACATCACATTGCCTTTTTTGATTTAAAAATAAAAGTAACAGTGCTCAAATTCGAGTCATCTTTCTTAATTGTCTATATATTGCATGACCCTAAATTCTTATGAACAAATTATATAATACTGCAATATACAAGAAACACAGCAATGAATGAGAAGTTGGAAATCTTCCTATTCGGGGGTATGTTTGGCTTTTTAAAAATTATTTTGGAAAATAGTTTTCTTCCTGAAAAAGCACTTTCTTTTTTTACCCCCCTAAAAACGTAATTTTTTTTTAAAAAAATTATTAGATTTTATATTCGGAAAAAAAAAACTGTAAAAATTATGTTTTGTAATTAGTTTTTTCAAGTAGCAAAACACCTCCTAATTGTGGGGGGGGGGGAAAAAAAAAAGAAGAAAAAAGCTTTCTACTACTGTTCCATAAAATTACTCGTAGCTTTTTTAAGTCGCTTTCGTGGAGCACCTCATTCTAAAGTACTCCTTGCTTTTCCATAAGACACCCCTACTCAAATAAAAAAGGAGCCTCATCACTCATGAAACACTTTCGTAAAATTTGCCATATTAATAAACTAAAAATACTGCTTGTACACTTTACATAGAGGTGTATATTTTATACCAGAAAAATTCAAGAGTTTATAACTTTTTTAAAACTTTTAAAATTTAAAAGATTGATAAGGCAAGGCGGTTGATACAAAATTTTTGAAGGCTATAATATATATGGTGCATCTTTTTATAAGGTGTATAAATAATGATATATCGCTGATGTTTGATAAAGAAAGCTCTTAACAATTGAGAAATATGTGTTGTCTCCGTGTTGTTCCGATAATGCAATTGGATCCCTATCATTAAGTAAACATCTGAGTTTTCGATGTATCTATATTGTTCTTTACTTTTGATCTTTGAAATTAAACACCTCAAATTCATTATTCACTACCTAATATTGTAAAATACTAATGTAATATTTTTAACCTTTCTTGAAATAAACTAAAATAAGTGTATTATCTTAAAATTGTTCTTCTAAAAAATTTTAAACAATAAAACTTAACGAAACAAGTGCTTTCTTTATCAAACATCAGCGATATATTCTTACTTAGTTAACATAATTAGGTTATAAGACTAGATATATTAATTAATTTTAAAAATTTTCGTCACAAATTTTGACAAAGTAAAATTTAAAAACTAAAAATATTATTTATTATTTATTTATTTATTTATTTTGTTTTTGAGAGGAAAAAGCATAGCTTTCCATGCGTCAACAAACCAAAAGAAAAACAAATAGCCCACATAAAAAAGCTGTATGCTTTGTTTCTTTTTTGCTTATTCTTTTCTTTATGCTTCGATCACTGAATTGGGATTTGACGGTTCCGAACCCTCCAAACAAGCAGGAAAGAGACAGGATACTCAATAACCAACATGCTCCTTTTTTTTAAAAGAAAAGGAAAAAAAAAAGAGCTCATTTTCACATTGCGCTCCTACAAAAGTCACTTTTATAAAGCGAAGAACATAATAACTTTGGTATTTGGAAGATGTTGATGTCAAAATTTAAAAGTCATATAAGTAACGCAGCTTCTGCAACAATTTTTTTAAAAAAAAAATTTATTTTTAAAAACTTTAATTAACATTGTGGCTATGAACAACTCATATATATATATATATATATATATATATATTTGGGGGCTAGAGTCGTTCTATAATTTTAAGCATTTCTATATAGATAAATGCCTTTGTCTCATAAAAAATTATTTATAATATTATTGCTGTTTAACTAAATTTACGTACATATTTTTTACACATGTCGCGTATCACGCCTAAATTCATATAATATATATATATTACATATTAATAATTAATTATGAGCAATAGTCAACAATTTATAGAAGTCTTTTTTTTATGTAACAAAATTTTGTTTAAACAATTAATTATATACATATATTGGCGAATAAATTGTTATAATTCATAATAAAAAAAATATAGTTTAAAATAATATATTAATTTTTGTACTTATATATAATATGAAAATATTCAATTGAATATTGTTATTTATAAGCTTAATTATACTCTATTGCGTTGTACCTTAGTAATATTTTTATTTGCTATATTGTATTATATTGTTTAAAAACATTATTGTATTGTTATATTTTATTAATTTTTATATTATATTTTTAAATTTATTTTTATTATTCTATTTTATATTTTTTGTGACGTCCGACTTTTCAGATGGTTACTCATCCTAAAACTCTTTTAGTCCTGACACTCTTAACCTTCTTAATCTCCTGGACTCAGCCACTGCCTAAAGTGTTATAACTGGGTTAAGAGGTTTAACTTTATTATATTTCATCTATAAAATAATTTTAAATTCTGAGATGTCACATTCTTCCACCCGAAGTCCTAACATTTTTATCTCTCAAAAAAAAAAGTCCTAACATTCTCATCAGACTCAAGTACACAAATAAACACTAGACAATATGAAACTCGTCTCATTATCCTTAACCGATCTTGTCGGCAGCTGCGCTCCACTCATAATGATCATCAGCCGGAGAATCGCGCTCTACCTACTATATGATCCTAGTTTTACTTTGATTTATTTCGCACTTTCGGTTGGTGATTTGCTCTGAGACTAACTATGATGCCTCATCGGGCTCAAGCATACAAATAAGCATCAGATGATATGAAACTAGTCTCGTTAAGCTTACTTGATCTTGTCGGCAGCTGCGCTCAATAAAGACTCATCCCGCACTTCTGACATATGATTTGTTGCAGAATACTAACTGTAAGCTTGCTTTCTAGGAGCATCATTCTAAAATATTCTAAATTAGCACTGCTTAAACACTCTTAACCTTTTAACCTAATCACACCCTAAAATAATTAAACCAGTAAGAGGTAGTTATGTTATATCTTATATAAGGCTATTCCAATACGGGAGATCACAATTTTTGTTTTCGAATATCACTAAACAATTTTCTTAATAATCTCATATATTGCTAATAAAATATGAAAATATCTAGTTAAATTGTAAAAGACGGAACTAAAATTTTGTTAATAGCTCATTAAAAACTGTCTATATATCGAAGTATTTAATAATTTTTATGTATTTTATTATTTTATGTAAAAAATTGAATATATTTCTATTACTTGTTAAAAAATATCTTTAATAAATTTTATATAAATTAGAAAATTTATATTAAGTTATAGATTCGAAAAATAAAATAAAAAACATTTGTATGATGCCTTCAAAAGGGAAAATACTATACCATAGAAAGTACAAAAAACATATGTACAATTTTAGCATAGTCTAAATGAGTTAAATTCTATAGCATACGAAATATTGTGATGAAGGAAAAGAAAAGAAAATGGTTATTAATAATAAAAATATGCACAAAGCATGAATAATGTCACTTCGTGCGTCACTATCGACGAATCAAATAACTGACCGTCCCATCCAATCAAACATAGCGGTTATTCAACTATTGTAATAAAAGAAAAATGAAAAATTAAATAAAAAAAAGTTTTTTTTTTTTTTTTTTTTTTTTTTTTTTTTGGTGAGCTGTAGTGCATTTTAGCGAGCTGTCAATGAAAAGACCGCAAAAGTGATAGTCAATTCTCTCTCTCTCACTTTCGTCTTCCCTTCGCACTAAGGCGTTGTTTGTTCCTCTGTCTTCTCATTCCGGAATCCTGAAAGTAATTGGTAAACCTCGTTTTGGGTTTATGTCGCGGGTAGTTTCAATTTCGATTCCGAATTTCCTGAGTGATTATGAATCCCCCCAACACCTCGTTTTTTCAATCCGTCTCGGAGTCCGATTGAA
Source organism: Ananas comosus (assembly GCF_001540865.1). Classification (NCBI taxonomy): domain Eukaryota; kingdom Viridiplantae; phylum Streptophyta; class Magnoliopsida; order Poales; family Bromeliaceae; genus Ananas; species Ananas comosus. Next base: position 4,956 of record NW_017891190.1, read on the forward strand.
GTTGAATCCGGACGGACTGATATTATGTCGATTAAAATTTATTTTTCAACTTATTTTAATTAAAAATGAGTTAAGATTAAAATTATAATATATAATTTTAATTTTAATTGAACTTAAATTTAAATTAAACATTAATCAATATTTCGAAATCTAACTATAATTAATGAATTAAATTTAAATTATTATATAAAATTTTTATTCAAATTTTTTTCAAACTAAAATTAAATTTGATTCAAATTAAAAATTAAATTGTAAATTTTAATTAATTGGATAAATCGAAATTTATTTTTATATTTGAATTATCCACTTAACTTCAAGTTTAATTTTTTAAAAAAAAATAATTTAAAATTTTGACATTATTTAAACATTTGATGTAAATTTTTAATATTTAATTTTTAATTTGAATTTAAATTAATATATTATAAAGGTAATGTTAGTATATTAATTTGATTATGTTTTTTATATCCACATGAACCAAACACCGCAATGAGAATAATTTATTCCGATTCCGATTCAGGTGATGAACCAAACAGAATTAGGTAATGAATCATTCCGATTTTGATTCCAACTTATTTTGATTCCAATTCTGATTCCGACTTCGAACCAAACACGCCATAAATATAATTTTTTTTTTTAAAAAAAAACTTATGAATTTAATTAAATTTGAAAATTAAAGATTTTGAATATTTGTCGTCAAATTTTTTTTATATTTATGTTTGAAATGATAATGAGCAGTGCCACACCATATGTCTTATGCCGAATAGTAAAGAACAAAATATTATTTTTATAAATAATTTCTGTAATAATTTATAAATTTAAGATTTAGTAATTAAATTTTATTTTTTATCTTCTAAATTACTACTATTATTCCGTAGTTTGTTCATTAAATATGATTGTCTAAATATATAAAATATTATTGAATTCATTTACAAATATAGTATTACTTACAGAGAGAACAGTAATAATCGATCTCTCTCGAATCTGATCAATCAAACGGTGGTCCTTCGTCCTTACACAAATGGGACATAAATGATAAATAAATTAATCACAGAGCCCGCACAGGGGTGAGAAATTCTACACTTGCACCACACTACACTAGAATTTTTTCACAGGGGCAGTGCAGCGACACACGTGTCCCATCACTTTTTAAAAATGTAGCCGTTGCCGGCTTTCTAAAAATTGCCATTAGTATTTTATGTACACCCATTTAAAATTTAAAATTTTTATTTGAATATTAAAAAAATTAATAAAATTAGTAAAAAGTGAATATTAATTTTTTAATAACCGACCATTTCTAGAGTAAGTTGCAAAGGATGGCTAGTACCCGAGGTCCAAATTCGAATCCTAATTGATTCACATTGTCAGTTAAGTTTATTTCTAAATGAAATTAATAAACCGGATAGCGTGCTATCTATTGCTTAAAAAAAAGAAAAAACTTTTTAATAGTTAGGATGTAAAAATTTATATGTTCATTAATATATAAATGTACGGATGGTATTGCTCCATGCATCAAACACGCCATCCGTGGTCAAAAATTACATTTAAATGAGGACCGCCAAAATAGAAAATCTTTTTTTTTTTTTTGTTTTTCTTTGTCCTCTTTTGGAAGATGCTACTTCAACATTAAAAAAATAAAAAGATACATAGCAATCGAGCTTAATAAAATTACTGAATTATAAAATGGGGTATGCTATTCATAAAACTAATTTAATGTAAACAAATAAATGTATTAAGTATTTTAGTCATAGTCCACTGACTAAACTGGACCAGACTTATTATACTCCTAGCTAGAAAAAAAAAAAAAGTTCCATGGCCTTCGTAAGTAAATCACATAAAATTTGGACGCAGAGGGCATAAAGATAATAAAAAAAAAAAAACCTAATTTTCGTGTACGAAAACCCCACACACGTACGTAGTGTGGAAACTTAAAAATTCGAACGGAACTTCCATTGATAAAATCATTTCTTTCAAAGTATTCTTTGAAATGGTTTCTGAGATGTAATAAATGGATCTCATTGTCAACTTAAAAAGATTCAAGTAGTCTTAACTCTAACCCACCAACTTTCCCGTAATTTATTACCTTTCCACTTCATGCTCCACCATCCCCTGAAACCACGGGAACCATGCACTACCACCCACACACATAAAAAAAAAAAAAGGAAAAAAAAAAAGAAAAAAAGGAAGAAGAGAGAGCAAATATTATTTAGAAATTCAGTTTATTTAGCACTGAACATTTAAAACGGTCAAAACAAAAAGCAAGCGCTCGTGCATCTTTTGGCTTCTTCTTTTTTTTCTTTCTTTTTTTAGCGCTTCGGCATTATCGTAAATATACAGAACTGATCAAAAAAAAAATGCAGCTCTCCCACAGGCCACACAGCTCGATTGGGCTCGATTGGGATTCATAACAAGCTCGTTTTGCTTCTTCTATACAACTTAGAAAACGGAAAAGAAGAAGTAAAAAAAAAAAGCCCAAAAAGGGGGGAGAAAAAAAAGAAAAGAAACTTAATAGGGTTCTCTCTTTCACGCCACTTCTTGCCGTATATTATTATATGGACTAATTGCTACTGCTGCTGCTATTATTATCATTATTACTACTACTGCTGCAACAACTTTTATTGTAGCTGATAGTAGTAGTAGTAGTAGTAATAATTAGGGGCCGGGGTTGATATCATCCAGCGACGAGGGTGATCTTCTGCGACTTCGGAGAGCTCTGCTTCTGCTTCTGCTTCTGCTTCTGCTCTTCGAATTCTCTTCGCGAAGAAGCCGTCACGGAGAGCTTTCTGTTCGTCTCCTTCGCCTCGTCCGCCTCAATCTGCTGCTGCCGGCACTCCTCGCTGCAGAACGGCAAATCCCCTCTGCAGTTCCATTTAATTCACCACGTTATTATTTGTTTATTAATTATGAATACTTATTAAGCGAACCACCGCCGCCTCCTGACGAATTTCTAGATTGAATAAATCATCCGACAAGTGAATGGCTGAAATAACTTAGATTCATCGAACTGATTTATGGATGTCAAATATCATCATCACATAATTAATTAACCAGATTCAAAAGAATTACATATCATCGCATTAACAGAGCTCGCAAGTAATTAAAGACGCATTGAATTTCTCACGAAATAAAAATTTATTTATTAAAATTCGACGCGTACTGTTTGCTAACTCGATAATCATTTTTTTGGAGTTCGTATATAACTGCTCTAATTTCTCAATTGTATTGTATATGAGTGCAAATTAACCCATAGACTGAATAGATATTGTATACAAAAATTGAACAAAATTTTGTGCATTTGAGTGAGTGGTCGCCACGACCGATGACGGGAAAGGGGGAAAAAAACAGAAGCAATAATAATCACCGACTTAGACTTTTTATTTTCTTGCTAGTTTTTTTTTTTTTTTTNAACCCGCGGTCCCTCGCTCCGCGTGCTACTGACATCGACGGTCGAGAAGCCTCCAAAAACGCCGGAGAGTGACCGGATTCGATGGGAAATGACGAAAGTACCCTCACCGGTTTTAGAGAAAAAGGGGCGGAGAGGGGGGCGGGGGGAGCGGCAAACCTGTACATGAAGATGTCGAGGTGGCCGGCGAGGGGCTTCTTGCAGAGGAAGCAAGCGTCGAGGAAGTGGCCCCGCTCCTCCTCCTCCAAACTCTCGCAGAAGAACCGCGCCTGCGCCCGCGCCCGCCCCGCATAGATCGCCGCCGCCCCCTTCGCTTTATGCGGCCGCGGGGGGTAGAGCGCGAAGGGGTTCACGAACCCCGCCTCGATATCCGCCGCCGCAGCCAACAATCCCGACGACGACGACGACGACGACGACGAAGAAGACGAAGACGAGGACGACGACGAGGTGGAGAACGAGTACTCCATGGAGCTTCACAGGTGAGATCGATCGATCGATCGATCGATCCCCTTTCTCTCTCTCTCTCTCTCTCTCTATATATATATATGTGTGGGTGTGTGTGTATTTGATATTTTGCTCTAGAAAGATCGAGGAAGGAGAGAGGGGCGGGGGGAGGAGGAGAATGGGGAAAGAGGGTTTATAAAGAGGGAGAAGAGTGGGGGAGATATGTAAATGGAGAAGAGGTGTGGGGTTTATTAATAATACATGAGACACAAAAACACACGCATAAACTAAGTGGGTTTAATTAGGAACCGTGGATGGCCGTGAAGGGCTCTATTGATTTTACTTTAATAACCTCTCTTTCTCTCCGCAAAATAAAAAGGAGTTGGGAGAGAAAAAAAAAAAGAAAAGAAAAAAAAAGAAAGTTTGTGGTCCCGAAAGAGCTATCACTAATTTCGTCGACTTCTCTTTCGTGAGAGAACGATAGTAAGCTATTATTTTTATTTTGAAAAAAATTTCAATATCATTTATATAATTTTGTATTTTTTTTATTTCACTACTTTTTATAATTTAAAGTGTATCAATTTAGTATTTATAGTTTTATTTTCTCTTTTTATTATTTTCTTCACTAATTTTTTTTATTAAATCAGTGACAAAATTAAAATTAAAAGATATTAAAATAAATATTCGATAAACCTAAATGGGGTATTTGAAGTTTTTTGTATATAATTTAACGAAATGTTAATGAAGGGGCTGAGGATAAGAAACAAATAAAATCACATGATACTAAATTCATACAGTTTAAACCATAAAATACTAAAGTTAAAAAATGTGAAATCACAGAAATAATATTTAAAATTTACTCTTTTATTTTTTTTAAAAAATATGTTTAATTAAAAATTTATGTATTGCGGATTGTTTTATAAATCTTATGCGTTCGTATCGGTCACGTGCGTTTCCTTGTCGGATTCGTGTCAAACGTGAATTCGCCTTGGACGCACATTTAATACGGATCCATAAAACAAATAATTTAAAATTTTATATATTTATTTATTATGCATATATAATATATATATAATATAAAATAATAAATATTTTAATTTTATTAAGAATACGTACATATTTTTTTTAGACAATATTAATAAACTCTATATGNCCAAAACGCTGAATTACGGTTCGTTTTGTTAGTTATTACACGTCTATATACCCCGATAATTATTTCAGTAAAAATAAAATATGTCTACTTTAAGTTTAATTATGGTATTTAGAATAATTGAAATTAATCATTATTATCAATTCAAGTTGTTTATAATTAAAATGGTCATTTGTATCTAGAAAATCGGCGTTAAAACGTAACTTTTAAGGTGAGATGTTGCTGAAAGGAATTGGTACAATTTAATTAATTCTGTGGTAGTTTTGATTATACCGAATCTTACTTTTTTTCCCCCGCTTGTGTGAATTAACAAATCAAAAAGAAAATTAATTCTCACATTTTGTAAGTTTTAGTGAGATTTGACCCGTAAAGATTATGATATTTTACCATCATATGGTGATTCATAAATTAAAGGTTTGGTTTGGATTTGGGTTCAGTTACATTTCCTGAGCGGTTTCGAATGAAGTGAACATATTCCGTTGTTATCAGAGTTGTTAAACTTCTTTAATAGCCGCCGATTCTTGAATTATTAATTATAAATTTTAAAATTTAATTTTTAAAAATAATAGAATATAAAAATCAATCCGTTATGCCTGTAACTGTGCTTTATATTTTATATTATACTAGACTTGTGCTACTATGTTGTCGAAAGTTTCTTAATCTTCTGTTTGTGTTATATTTGTGATTATACCACAAATTATGGTTTTTTCCGAATAATAATTATTAAAAAAAAATCGTGTACATATCCCGAAGTTTATGGAGTTCGTAGAAAGCTGCGTCATCACTAATTTATATTTTAAAGTATCAATATTTGTCAACTTTGTCCAATAGCAGTATTCGTTAAAAATTATGAATATTCAAACTGGCACTCGTCGCGTATGCACATCATTATTTATTGAATCAGTGAGTAATTAAAAAAATAACATATTGAAAATTCTGATTTTCAAGTGTTTAATTCATTGTACACCTCTGTATACGTATATTCTTGCGCCCACCCACTCTGAAAGCTTCGATAAAAATATGTCATTAATTACTTATTTGGTGTTATCTTGCTCGGCAATTAACTATTCTTTTGAAATTTTCTTAATACGAGTAGGAATTGCTGTCTCCATGAGATTAATCAGCATGAATTAATAGCTAGATCAAACAAATCGTACATTACAATATTATATGTTAATTAGGACTGTTTTGGTTTACTTTTGACTCGGTTAGGAAATGCGTACATACTTGTATATTGAAGGAATTAATTGACACTATAACAGAATTAGATTATAGGGACACATATTTGAAATACTTTTGAGTAAGTATCTTATTTATGCTAAAACTTAAAAACACATTTACTAATGCCTAAATACAAAGCCCAATCTAACCAAAAATAAAAGATTACTCTACTCAACTTACTACATCCAGTCCATTTGGCCCGATTACAAACAGAAAAGAAAAAAAAAAAAGAAAAATTAATTACCTTATTTTCTTCTTTCTTCACTCAATCCACTGAAATTCTAGACGAAGAGTCTTTACTGTCGTCTTCCTTCGCCACCGCAGCCAACGAGATAGAGTTTCAGCGGTTGCTAAATACTTAAATAAGTGTTGGTAAATTAGCAGCACTTTTTTAGGTTATAGCGACACTTTTTAACTGTCACTATATACCTAGCGACCCCACATATAGCAACACTTTTTAAAAGTGTCGGTAATTTTAACTAGCAGCACTTTTTTGACATGTATCTATATTTAAAAATATCGCTATAGACCGTTTTTGTTGTAGTGTGATTAGTTGAAATACTTTTCCTTCTTTGTCATCGCGCCTATTATTTAGCGTAAATGTCGTTTAATCAAAGTTTTAGTACTAACTCTTTGTTTTGACATTTTGTGTAAATGCTTATATGCTTATATACACATTTTTTCATGAAAGAAAGGAATCAAATTTAGAACATTTCTATCATCATGAAAGCGTTCATCCGAGACAACTGGAGCTTGTACAAATTACAATAAACAAACATTTACAAACGTTTCTTGTACCCTTTGTTTAGGGGGGCAATAATTGTACTTAAAGGTTGTAAACTTTGTTTTATGAGCTTTTTATAATGTAAACGACCTTTCATTTTACTATACGTGAAGTTGACAATCTCCAAACCTACTCACACCTATCTATTAATTGAGAGATTCCAATTCCCTGAGCATGCGGGACACCTACGAGCTCGATCATCAATTAGATTATTATCGATCCTGGGGGTGTCGTCTAAGTTCTAGATCCAATCAATGTACGTAAATTTTGTGAAACAATTTACCACAAAAAATTTTCTCAAAATTAAATAAAAAAACAGAGAGAGAGAGAGAGAGAGAGAGAGAGATAGACAGAGGGGTAAAGTTGTAATTAACAGTAACTGGAAATGCTTTTTTGAAAGCGGAGGTTGCCAAAATGAATGGTTCCCCTCCACCCGAACCGTGGTCACATGCCCGGGTTATTATTCCTATTTATTATTTAGTATTTATTATCACCACCCTTTCCCTTCCGCCACCGGGTGTAGCCGGTTGATCCGTCAGTACGGCGAGTCGCCTCCCGGTAGGCTTTATGGATGACGTCATCCTGCTCCTTTTCCTCCGCCCCGGGTCACTTTTGTCGGGTTGCGACCCGCTTTCCCGCGCGCGTCCCTCTCCCGACCCGTCGGAGTGGGCCCCACCACCCCCCCCGCACGCTGGTGGGCCCCGGGGAGCGGCCCAGTTGCCGATGCCCGTAAAACCCGGCCACCACCGCTCTGGACCCCACCACTCCTCTCCTCCTTCGCTTACACGTGGGGCACGTCACTACTACTTGCTCCTGTTCCTGTTGGAGGAACTTTTCTATTTTGATAAATAAATATTTTTTTTAAAAAAAAAACACTAATTAAAAATTATTAATTAGGTTGTGCATACTGATTATATAATTTTATAAAACTTCAAAATATAAAATATTTTGTTTTTTCATTCAAACATATTTTTTTAAAAAAACAAACAGCCCATTCTACTCTTTACTCTTTTTGAGTTTAATTATAAAAATTGGAGGAGAAAAAATAAATGTCTTTACTATTAATTTGAAAGTCTTATAAAATTATATATATAACATGCGATCAAAATGGTATTATAATTTGAGTAATGCTTTTATACTTCTTTTTTTTTTTTTTGTTACCGTTCATTCACGCGTATTCAACGACTCAGATTTAGTTTTTTTAAAATTGTGACCTGCAATAGCAGGTCACTTTGGAAGAGGTGCCGGTTACCAAATACCTCAAAAAAAAATATTTTTGTCTTTTAATACATGGGCAATTTAGTCATTTTACATCTACTATATTTTCAAAATTTTTATTTTTTCTTTGTTTCCTTTTGCTCTCTCTATCTTTCCTTTCATAATTTGGCATTTCAGGAAAATTTCAAATGATTTTTCAATATGATCATTGAATTTAAACTTTAAATAGTAATATAAAATTTCTCTAATTTAAATTTCACTTTTAAATTTAAAATTTAATATTATATTCAAATTTATATTTTAAAAATTTAAGTTTCATATAAATACTTTGATATGGTAAATAGAAATAATTGTTTGAATTCTAGTCTTCTGGTTTAGGTTTGATTTTGGGTTTCGAAAAATTGGTCAGTTTTGAATTTGGATATGGATTTTTGAAATCCGTCGAGTTCGGAAATAAGTTTTGTGATTGTTAGTCAGATTCGAATTCAAATTCCTAACTATTTTTTTTTCTCACCAATAATTATAATCTTTTTAGTTTATATGTTTAAAATTATATTTAAAATATTTATTAGCTCTAACAGTTAAATTATTATTTTGTTTAAAATATTAATTATCTTTACCGGTTTCAAATTGTTCTTAATGTTATTCGGTTCAATAGGTTAAAATCAGATTCTTAATAGAATAGGTCAAAGTCTGATCAGTCAAATCAATCGGTTCAATCTAGTTTTTAAATCATTGAATTTAAAATTTAAATAGTAATATAAAATTTCTCTAGAGAAATCTAGTTGTAGAAATCTTACTCTCTAAGTTTTTTATGCATTACGTTTTAAACTGGTGCGAATAAACTATATTTTAAATCTTGGTAGAAATTTAGTTTTTAAATAGTAATATGAAATTCCTCTAATTTAAATTTTACTTTTAAATTTTAATTATTTAATTTTTAAAATTTAAATTTATCGTATTTAGAAATAAAACTATTTCTAAAATTTCTATAATTTAAATTGTTGCATAATCTGAGAAACACTAAAACATTTAAAGTAGATTCCTAAATTAATGCCTAATAATTTTATAAATTTGGTTAATCAATTAATTTCCTAAATTAGTACTAATTAATGCATAAATTTAGAACCTCAATTAAAAGTTTCTTTAAATATTGTATTATTTAATTACCAAACTAACCTTGAATAAAATAATTATTTTACCTGCTAAATATTAAAGTTACAGTTTTACCCTCTATTAATCAATGGTTAAGATTTTTTTTTTTTTATAAAAAAAGTACCGAATCATTTCTCTTATAATTTAGTACCTTCAATTGATGAGAGAAACGGTTTAATTATTAAAATCAAAATATCTTACGCCTGTTTGCAAAAGAGCCAAAATTTCTGATGTACGTCTTTGTACATCTGCTTCTTTCTTTTTTTCTTTTTTTCTTTTTTTTTTTTTGTAGAGAAATGATTGTGTGGACAACACTATACTACTATAGACTCAAACATGATTGCATGAATGCTTTGAAATCTAAGTAAACATCATTAGCGGTGATATTTTGCTTGTGAAACACTATTAATTCTTAAAACCATTTACCCAGTTACAAAAAATAATTACTGGGTAAAAATAGTTTAAGAATAGATTTAAAAGACTCGCGCGAGCCTGAGGTTTTATGCCTTGTGCTAGAGCAGTGAGTTGGCGTATATTGTTGGATTTCAATTGATTTTTGATTTGAATTCAAAATTTTGTGTTTTCAGAATTCGGTTTGTGAGGGGGTTGGGTAGATAGAGAAAAGAGAAATTCTACTTATATCGTATGCTCCTGTCTTAAATTTGACAAAATTTTTTAAAAATATTTAGTAAAACAAAAACCGATGTGATAAATAAAAAATAATAATTTTTATATGAAGAAAACGTAAGATGTACACCTTATTTTGGAGTGCATTAATACATTGCTCTAGATACAAAAAGATTGATTTCCAAAGTCAAATCCTGCAACCTATAGATTGTAATGCAATTACAGGTTCTTGTTTTCTTATTAAATAACGATTTTGGGCTTCATATTTACATGAGAAAATTTAGAATTTGCGTGCCATTAAAATTAAGCATCAAGTTTGGAGCGGTAACAAATTCATTGTTTCATCAAAGAATATCCAACCATATGAAGGTCTAAGTATGTTGCTTCTGTTGGGTCCTGAACCTTTTAATATTAATAATCTACTGTTTAAAATAATTGATTATTATTATTTGGAGTACTATCTAGAAGGTTGAGAGTTTGCATCCCTGCATGTGCATTTAAAAAGCGAAGGATTTCGAGTCCCAAACTTCTTAAATAAGTTCTAGCATAGGATTAGAGCAATTTCAGAAAATGGAAAAGTCTCCCCTAATTCTTAGTCCAACTAAATAATTTATTACTTTTGTTGTCCCTCTCCTTTTGGTCTAAATTATTTTAAAAATATCTACGTTATTTCATAATTCTCAGTAAATCAAATAATAAAAAAAATTATTTATGCCCAAAAATAATTTAATCCTCTTCCACTTAATGCAAATTAAATATATTGTTTTTTTACTGCAGCAAAAACTCCCAAACTTTACTTGTCAGAGAAGAAATGGAGTTGCAAAGAACACAAACAGAGAAAAAAAAAAAAAAAAAAAAAACCCCACCCAAGTAATCTCCCCTACAATAAATAAATAAATAAATAAACAAATAAATAAATAGGGCACTTTAAATGCGATTGACCTGGGTCAACCTGTATGTGCGATCCACTTGGGTCGTGACTCGTGCCGGTTGGTTCAGGCTCCGTGCATGACTTGCATGGCTCGAGGAGTCGACTCGCTTTATCAGAAAAAAAAAAAAAAAAAAAAATCTAAAATGAGACTGTCACGTCCATAATATAGAGTCTTCAATTAATCAAATTATTTTTTAAAAAAAATTATTTATTCCATCATAATTTGTAAAAATATTTAAAACAAATATAATTAAATAGACATATTATTATATGATATAAATATTATACTGTAGCTTTTATTCGTGACCAGTTTCACTTATTAACTTGCAACCGTACTTGTGGACCCAATTGTCGGGCCTTAGAGGCACCTACACAATTAAGTGTTAATATTTATGAATAGTCCCTCTGCTATCTCTATATTACAATTCTAATTATTATTTTTGTACTTGTATGTACATATATTGCATTTTTAGCTGGAAAAATTTATATTTCTTCTTTCTATGTGAGATGACTTATTTATTTCTTTTATCATAAAAAAATAGGATTGAGAGGGTTGTTCAGTAACAACAGCATAATACATAAAAATTATTTTTAAAAAAATGTAAAAAAAATACAGAGATCAAGTTGTAATATCGTGCTATTGCTGAGACTGATCGAGCTATAAATGTACTTCGCCCTGTATAAGTAAAGAAAAAAGTGACTATGCATTACTATACTACAGTAGAGCTCTATGATCCATGGACCATTTTGTGATTTTCGATGAAAAAGGTAACGAGGACCCCAATGTGGGACCCACGTCTCAGGGTGTTGCAGTAGTGTTAGTCGCCGTCCACGCTCACGGGAGCTACAAAATCAACGAAGCATTGAAACGACCGTTGAGATATTCATACCTCGTCCCCTTCACCACCCACTTATATAATATTATTATATATGAATCTTAATTACTAAGAAAAAAAAAAACGAAAAAGTCCACACGTCTTGGCGCTTTCCTATTGGTTCTTTAATTCGCGAGAGGAAATTCATGGAGTGAACTTTTTTTTTTTTTTTTTTTTTTTTGTTTCTTGTGTTCTTATACAGGAAATTTCATGCACCGTAGAGTTCACGTTGGTCTCATCATTTGCATGTGAGGAGTACTACGTACGACTAATACAGTAATACGTATGCTCAAATGTATCTTAAAAGGTTGCCTCATGTGCTCACATACATACTTAACATGCAGTGGTTAATTAGTTTGTGCAGTACAACCAACCATTTACAACTATAATCGATCCGCATAAGGATGCATGCCCAAAACATGTTTACTGTCTACAAGATAATACATGATCATCTAAATTCTGCAAGTGCCGAAATAATTCGTGCGGCATATATAGCATGTCTTAACATCTACGTGTATATATATAAAAATATATAGTAAGATTTTGGAATGTTAGAATGTTGTATGAGTGATTAAAATGAAAAAAAAAACTTCTCTTCCTTGCACACGAATTAATGTACATACATGCGATTAATTGCTTGAAAATACGTAACTTTATATAGATTGGACATACAAACAGATTAATTCATGTGGCTTTTATATAATCATTGATCAGGTCATGAACGTGCGGTTAGTGTAATTAAGGCATTTGCATTTCCTAATTTGGGAACTGAAATTACAAATACAAGTGTGTGCAAACAACAATTATCTCAAAAGAAAAGGAAAACAAAACAATTAAGCCACACGCATAAGTCTATGTATACGTTGGTATTACTACGTGCATGCATGTGTCATTAACAAAATCCGAACTAATAAGCTATTATTCGATCCGATCGATTTTGGACCTGATCCCGGTAATTAATTAAGGTTTTCCTACATCATGCTATATTAATTAATCCGGTGAGAATCTACACCCAAAGCCCAGGACAAGTTCAAGACCATAAGCAATTGATTAATAATTAATACTTACAAATTAAAATAATTACTTATAAATCAGGGCATTATCTATTTAAACTATAGATGAAATAAGAGAGTCCTCAACAATTATATATGCCTGGTTCATTTTATGCTGACTCAGACACAAGCATTGGCGTGCCAAATTACACTCACCCCATGTGTGTCCCCTCAACAACCAACACACTCTCCCTAAAGCCAAAGAAAAAGGGGAAACATATTTTTAACAAGAAGGTTACAAAATATATTTACTCCAAGTATAAATGCACGAGGATTAATAGGCTAATAGCTAGCAAGGGCAAGGCAAAAAGACACATGGTTGGGTGCGATGGATCCACGATGTTGTCTATGTTATTTAATATTGTTTTAAGTGCTCTAAAAATAACCCAAATCCTATTTTAGCATATGATTAGGATCTTTGGGATCGTAGAGTAATGCTTATAATATGGAGAAGCGCACATGATGTTTGGCTTCGAATATTAGGACGTACTCATTGTAATCATAGGTGCATAAAGTATATAAGCTATATGCCTAGCATGAGTTAATTAATTAGCACCAAATGTTGCTAACCTTGTTTTATATATGTCTTTCATTTCCACATGGATTTTATGGCTTTGAAGAAATTAGGGCACTTCCTTGGAAGAAAACGATGGGGAATTTTGGCTTCTAAGTAAAGATCTTTTAAAGAATCTTACGGCTAGATTTTATTCTTTCAAGCAGATATTATAAGACAAACTTTATTATAAGAAAATCCAAGGAGAGTTATGACTAGGGCTCGACACATATCTTGAAAATATGTGACAAAATTGAAGCTGCAGTAGTATTTAATTTGTTAGATGATCGTGTAAGCACGGTTTGTTTGAAATTGTGATTCGACACACAGAAATGTATCGAATCAATTCTTTCAATTGAGTTGTTTGTGCTTTTAGACAATTGTGGCTAGCGTACTAAATTTCTTGTTTGTTCTTTCCTTGCTTCTGTACTCGTCCAAAGCATCCTTTTCCGCTCATATAATGACTTGTTCCTCTTCTTCTCATCTAAGGAAAAGGAGAAAAAAAAACCTAAGGAGTTGTCACTGTCGCCATAGCGCGTTATTATTATTATATTTTCCATGATAGCAACATGTTCTGGAATAAAATTTCATAAGAACTAGTCTTAGATACTGTGCTATGCATGCTGAAGACTCAACTCAACCAACTTAGGTCACTTGAGAAAGTTTATTTTGTGAGGAGTGGATTGATCAAAATGCGGCGAAAACTATCAAGGGATCATCCATTCACGCTTCTTAATTAATTGGTATCCAGAAGTTCAAAGAAAAACAAGAAAATGATGTACTCATCTTAATAGAAAATGACCAGACAAAGAATAATGGAACCAAGTAACCGAAATTCTTTATGTTTAATCGCCATGTTTCTCTTTTTAAGCTTGGTAACTTTGCACGTGTTGCGTACCATTCAAATACGCATACACAAAAAATTGATACAAACACTTCTTTCAATTCTCTCTCTCTCTCTCTCTCTCTCTCTCTCTGTGCGTGTGTAGTTTAAGCTCAGGCCAAGATTGAGAATAGCTACATCAGTGTTCAAAAAACCAGTTGAACCGATCCAGTCGGCTCGGCTGAACCATGAACCATCTCTTATCCAGCAATCAGAAAATTCGTTAGAACATGCGACTGAACCGTAGGTCGAACCAGTAAAACTTTGAACCTACCATTTTCGAGTCGTTGTCGATTCGTTTTTTAAAAATTGGATTTTATCTCATATATACATATGCTCATGGACATCAAATCCAACATGAGATGCCCTTTTGGTTCTACAATTTAAGGTCGGCCCGAACGTGACTTGGCCCATTAATTTGGGCCTTTGTTGGGCCCAGCTTTGTGCCACTGATATGGGCCTTTAATTATGGGCCTTTAAGTATGTTTCACCTCCTACGACATTGGGTCTAATTAATGGAAGCTATTTGGACTTGGGCTGGTATGTATAACTACTGTGTTTGGTAATTTCTACTCCTATTATATTTTATTTTTCATCCAAACATTGCCTAGGTTGAATTATGCGGTTATCGCAAATTCTCGACAGTAACCAAAGATATTTCACCTTGCACTTGGGTCTAATTTAGCATCGGATTTAATCATCGCATCTATAAACAAAATCAACTTTCTGAAAGCATATAGTAATGTATTTCTCCGATTTGCAAAGTCACTACAATTATCAAAACATAATGAGTTGATGAGATTTGTACAGTAATACACAATCATCTTTTAGAAACAAATTAAGAGAGAATTTCTCACCTAGAGCCATATGCCTATGGGGCCCTTAGTCCAAATGTCCCCCAAATTTAGTCCTTTCACTAATTTAGCCATTTGGAAAAGGTGTTTTTTTTCCGAGTGTAAATAACAACATGTCTACATCCCATCTACGGTCTTCATTTATTCATATTATTATAAGAAGAAGATTTTATTTTAAAATTAGGAAAAAAGAATTTTAGTTTAAGATATACTTTTTTTAAGAGACAGATAATAAACTATTCATTTTATTTTTAAAAAAAAATATATTCAACTAAAAATATCAAGCAAATAAATTTTAAACTTTAAATCTCAAATATCAACCGTCAAGTCCTTAATCAACTACGGACATAATTTCAGCAAAAATATTTCCAATAATACTTCGTTGAGGAGCGGTTGATCCATTAATTGTCATGGATTTATTTTATTATCTATCAAAAACTTTTATTATTAATACTAAAATTAAAATTTTAAAAATTTAAAAATATTGTAATTTTTAAATTAGAGAGAAAACTAACATATAATAATAAATCCGAATACCTTTTAACGAAATACCGCTCAGAAGCTCGTCGTCCAAGTTTTTTTTTTCGCCAAATGCCAATGCATTAAAGCTTCGTTTGGTTCGCATATTATGATTAGTCGATTCTGATATATTTTATGCAAATCCATCGAAGAATGTACAAATATATCCGTATATATATACTTTATCTCAACTTTATTTTATCTAATAACGTTACATAGGTCTCAATACCAAACAAAGACTAATTTATTTTTTTTAAGAAATAGATAATATACTATTTGCTTTTTTTTTAATTTATAAATAAATTTAACTAAAAATTTGGATCAATTAAAATTCAAATTTAAAATATTAAATATCAACCATTAAATTTTTTGCCGCTTACTAAATTACTATGGACAGTCTGTCCAATGAATAAATTTGTTCCAGCGGAGGAGATAAAGTTTTAGGAAAAAATAATAATAATAATAATAATAATAATGAAGTTACGGGTGGTGGGTCCCACGTGGTTCTTGCTTCACGTGGGAGCGTGGTGGGTGCACATGCGTTCCCCGCCTCGTTGTCCGCGCCGCTCTTTTTTCTTTAATATATATATTTTTAATCCCCTCCCCCTTGCCACCTCGCACGTGCGACAGGGAGCGAATGTTTCGATTATTGGGCCGTTCCTTTGGGCCACAGTAGCCCGTTAAAATTCGTGATGGATCCTACTAACGACATATATATATATATATANATATATATATATATAGTCTGGTATTTATAGTACCAAACACTTGATACTATTGAGTTTTCTATCATTGGATCTACCCTTTGATTATTTTCATCCGTTAGATTATACTATTAAACCAACCACCCACTCAATCCTAAGGGATCACTATCATCCTAACCTTACATTTTTTTGTCCAACGGTCAAAAATTTGATAGTACCAACGGCTTGGTACTATTGATAGTATAGTAACATAATTATATATATATATTATATATAGAGAGAGAGAACTAGGCTGGAATACTATTAATAGAACCAATGACTTGGTGCTATTATATATATATATATAGAATTGAGCTAGAATACTTTTAGAAGTACCAATCCATTAGTGCTTCTAAGTTTCTAGCCTTTGGATATACTCTCTAATTACTAATAATCCTTGAATCAAACACTATTCCATCGATCACCACCCACCACTATCATCTCAACTCTACATCTCTCTATTTAATGGTTAAAAACTCAAAAGCACCACTTCTTGATACTTTTGAGAGTATTCTAGCTCAACTCTCTCTCTCTCTCTCTCTCTCTCTCTCTCTCAATATATATATATATATATATATATATAGAGTGAGACTACTATGCTATCGGAAGCACGAAGCCTTCCGTACTTCCAGTTCGTTTTTGATGTTGCGACTTTCGAATCGTCGATCGGCTCCTTTAAACTTGATCTAGAGTATTAGAAGTACCTAGAAAATAAATTTTATGATTTTACGATATCATTTGCCTAGTGAACGAAGTGACTCAAAATCAACGGCTGAAAATAAAAATCTTACAAAATGTAATAATATGACATTAAAATTTTAAATCAAAAATATTGATATTGTTTTATATAGTATAAAGAATTTTCTATCAAAATTTCACGTGATTTAGATATTTCTACACCGTTAAACTTGCAAAAGGCTTACTACGGCCATTGAAATTTGTTGATTTTGAGCCAATTCGATCACTAGGCAAATGGTATCGAAAAATAATAAAATTTATTTTTTAGGTACTCAAATACTCTAGATCAAATTTAACCGAGCCGATCAACGATTCAAAAGTCGCAATATCGAAAACGAGCTTGAAGCACGGAAGGCTCCGTGCTTCCGATAGCATAGTAGCCTCACTCATATATATATATATATATATATAGAGCAGGACTGCTGTGCTCTCAGGAGCACGGAGGCCTCCGTGCTCCAGAGCCGTTTTCGATGATGAAATTTTCGAATCGACGATCGGCTCCGTTAGACTTAATCTAGCGCATTTGAAGTTTCTAGAAAATAATTTTTACGATTTTTTGATATCATTTACCTAGTGATCGAAAGGATTCAAAATCCATAGTTTTTAATGGTTGATATCTGCCGTTTTCAAGTTTAACGATGTAAAAATATTCAAATCAGATAAAATTTTGATACAAAATTCTTTATACTATCTATAACAAGATCAATATTTCTGATCGAAAATTTTAGTGCTATATCACCACTTTTTATAGAATTTTTATTTTCAGCCGTTAAAAATTATAGATTTTGAATCATTTTGATTGCTAGGTAAATGATATCGAAAAATTGCAAAAATTATTTTCTAGAAACTTCAAATACGCTAGATCAAGTCTAATGGAGCTGATCGTCGATTCGAAAATCCAATCATCAAAAACGGCTCAGGAGCACGGAAGCCTCCGTGCTCCTGAGAGCACAGCAGTCCTGCTCCATATGAGTAGGTCTTGTGTGCTCTCAGGAGCACAAAGCCCTTTGTGCTCCTGAGCCGTTTTCGATGATGGGACTTCCATATCGACGATCGGCTCC
>NW_017891191.1:0-19701 GCF_001540865.1 Ananas comosus
CGGGGACGGCGGAGGAGGGTTGCAAGAGGTCGAGGGAAAGTCTGGAGTGCAGCCTCGGGCGGCGGCGGCGCGGGGAAGGAGCAGCGGGCTTGCCTCGGACCGAACGGGTCTGCGGCGGCCACGGCTGGCCGAGACGGCGGCGGCGGCCCGCAGCGGCGGCGGGGACCGGTGGGGAGGGATGCTGGGGATCCGGGAATGCGGCGCGGGTGGTCCACGGTGGCGGCGGCGCAGAGGAGAGGCCGCACACAGCTCTCGGCCTGGGCTCGGCTGGGCGGCTGCAGCCGGCCGAGGCGGCGGCGGCGGCACGCTGGGGCGGCGACGACCGGCGGGAAAGGGTGCCCGGGCTCTGTGGACGGCGGCGGGAGAGTTTCCAGGCGGCGGCGGCGCGCTGGTGGCTGCGGCAACCCGGCTCAGCCAGGCTCGGCCTGGGCTGCTGCAGGCGGCTGGAGCGGCTGCGGCGGCGCAGGCGACGGCGGCGGTCGGCGGGGATGCGTTGCCGGAGCACGGTGAAGTCCAGGGGGAGGGTCTGCAGGAGACGCAGCCCCGGGCCTTCACACAACCCGAGAGGAGAGAGGGAGAGAGAAAGAGATGGAGAGGGAGGAAGGTGGTGGCTGCCGCGGTGGTTGGCCGGCCGGGGCTCGGTCGGCAGCGGCCTCACGCGCAGCAGGTGCAGGGGAAGGAGATGAAGGTGGCTGGAGCGACTAGGGTAGCTAGGGTTAGGGTTGAGTGGCTCCAAACCCTAAAGAGACTATATATACAAGGTGCAACATGCAAAAAGGTTCCCCAAACATTCGAATTTCTATCCGAGACCCTCACAGTACGACTAAAACGCATGAACGACCCTCCACGTGCGATCCCTCACGAAACGATACATAAAATATCACGACTTTCGCAAAAATACCGTTTTGCTAACACCGACCTCTCCTCAATCAACGCGCGATCTCCGCAGATCCGTCCGTCAGATTTGCGAACGGATTGCACCAGTGCGATCAGCACGACGGAGACAACAAAGCTGCGATTTCTCTTCGTCTCGATCGACCACGGATTCACGACAAAACCCAACCTTCTTCGAATAGAAGGAAACACACACATAAATACATATAAAACATGTATTTTTGGATTTTCTCGAAATCCGTGCGTCAAAACCAAAATCCGTCAGCGCCATTAGTTCCAGAACAGCTGACCCGGTCGAAACGAGCTATTGGACTGCTATGAACAGAGTCCGGTACGAGCCAGAAGCCAACTTCTCACCGCGGCTTCTCCGGAAAATCGAGTTACTATTCACTTTAAGTGAAACTTGGAAATCGCGTAGAATTTCCGTTTTAACTCGATTTCGCCCGAAACTTGACGAGTGCTTTTGTAATTAAATTACACACAAAAACATCGTCAACTGAGAGTTTAGCTACACTGCAAAAATCTCAGTCCTTACACAACCACCCGAAGGATCTTCGCCGAGCACGTCCACCCATGGTGCATTTCTTTTCCGGAGTACACCGCTCGTGGAGGAGCGACCTCTCACAAGCCGGAACCAATACCTGTGAGTATGATCCCATCCTCAATTTGAGGAGGTATGGCCAACCTGTCACAATTCTCACTGTCTCAATGCTGATGAATGGTTCATACCTATTCATGCACAATTATCAATTGCCAATGTCAAGGTGGTCCTGATGCCACAACAAACATAATGTCACACATAATGTCACTCAGGTTAAACCTTGTTTAACTATTCACTTAGCGATGTCCATCGAGTCACTATTGTCAATGTCGCCTTTGTTTACTACAGTCACGGTCATTTCTTACATTCACATGCATATAGGGTCTTTCGCTATCTTTGTTTACATGGTTCCATATCAATACAATAATCTTACGTAGAAAATTGTTACAACCAACATGTACTGTTCATTACCCTACATGCAAGAACGCTATAGTATCAACATGCTCAAATAAGGGACATAAACATAGAAAGAGATCCGGTGTTTCCGGATAGCACCCCCCACCTTTGTGTGTCACAAGGATACCACGGTTCCAATTCCACAATTTTTGGGCTTGTTCGCCACGAGCTACGACGATCTGTACTATTTCAGCTTGTTTTCTTAATATCTTCGCGCACGCTCGTCATATCGCCGAACCGAGCGCACCGATACGTTTGTAGACCTACCAATTAGGTTAAAATGAGATCAAATCTAAGTTTGAACCTCAAAATCACAAAACCGTAAATATAGGTCCTTCACGATGTCATCTTCTCCAATCAAGCCCCTAACTTGACGAGAAATGGAGAAAAACCACCATAGACATCTCTAAATGCTTCAACTAGAAGCAAAACCCAAAACCTAACTCAAAATCACAAGAACTCACCTTTGGAGTCCAAAGCCTTCCTTCAAAAGCCTTGCCTAGCTTGCTCTTCACCTTGGAGAACTTCTTCTCCAAGCTTTTCTCCTCCAAATCCCCTCTTGGTCCAAGCCCTAGAGAGAGAAAGAGAGAGAGATTAGAAGGATTTTTAGAGAGAGAGAGGGAAGGTTTGTGTTTAAGTGTGAGGGAAATGAGAGCTAACCCTAACCTTAACCCTCACCTCTATATAACCATCTCATGTAACATTTGCACTTAAACCCCTCTCAATTTTATTTTTGCAACCAGCCCTTACTGGGCATTTTCAGGTTCGGGGACCGGTCTCTCCGCTTCAGGGACCGATTCCCGAGAGCTACCCTGCACTCTGCGCAGAAGGGGACCGGTCTCCCCCCGATGAAACCGGTCTCCAGGGACCGGTCTCCCGCCGAAGGACCGGTTCCCGAGAGCTCGATTTCCAGGACTTGGCCGATTTTTCCTTCTGCTCGGCTGACCAACGTTCGGGAACCGGTCTCTCACCCAAGGGACCGGTCCCCGAGAGTAAAATTTTTAGAATTTCTTCTAGAATTGCAGTTTCACTCTCTCGGGTCCCTTTATACTTTATATATAGGCTCCAATTCACTTTTAGCCTATAGTAACTCATTCATTTCCGCGTTCCGCTCATTTCGACAGAACTCGGCACGACTCACGGAGAAGTGATATGTTACACACATACAGCCCAATCCATGGCCCAAAAAAAGAACATTTAGCCCAAAGCCCAGTTTAGCTCATAGGACCCAAATGTTGCTAGCCCAATTTCACCCAAAGCCCATCATAATCAACCTATCTTCTTTAATTAACTAGAGCTTTTGTGGACCTCCCTTATTAATATTTAAATAATTTGTTAGGGTTTTTCTTCTAATAGTTCAAAAAGAACTTATGTGGTTATTTTAGTATATTCTATAAGGTTTTAGTTACATACTGTTTTTTTATTGTACTAATTTTTTTCCTTGACAAACAGATATAAATTTTTGACACTCTATTATAATGGATAAGAGTTGGATCAAAAAAAATAGATGGACATATGAATACTTTGAAGGAGTAAATAATTTTCTTGATTTTGCTTCTCGATTTTGCTTCTTTGTTCACAAAATTAGGTTTTTCTTCTGATTGCCTTGGTTGTTATAATTTGCTTCATATTATGTGAATGAGTTAGAAGAGGAGTATAGCAACCACAAAATCGGGTTGTGATTTTATTATGTGAATGAGTTATAAGTTGCTTCTCTGTTCACAAAATCGGGTTGTGATTGCATTGGTTGTTTATATTCATTGCTGTGTGAATTACTGGAATTTGTTGACATGTGGATGAGTTACAAAAGTTGTTTTTTTTGTTCAGCAATGATTAATACTATGTTTCATGATCTTATTCATATATACATGTCGGTAATCATATGGTCACACCTGTCTGGTTGTTTGGACTCCCATTTATCTACTATTTCTGCTCCTTAGGTTTCTAAGTTGCACTTGTTGAATGTATATGACAACATAGATTGGTCCAGTCAAATGCCTTTTCCCTTTGATCTGCAATATGTATTATATTATTTGTTGGTGAGTTTCGAATAATAAGCTTTAAAAGTAGCTTTTTTCTCCTAATACGTTTAATTTGCAGTTACGTATCTTGCCTTGCTTTTGCTTATCCTTCAGACTAGATTCAGGGGTTCCTTTTATCAAGGAGTGGTGATTCAACTGTAAGTGAGCATAGTACTCGTGTAAAATTAACACAATTTATCTACATGTTTTAGCAAGAATTATAATCTGACCCTTCTTTGTATTTTTCTTGTAGATTCGCTTGTGGAATTTTATTGATGGGATCCTTCTTGATACTTGCAAAATTGGAGCTAAGTAAAGGTCGACTCTTGAGTGTCTTTAGGATGGAAAATATTACTTGCATTGTTTCGGAGAAGAGAGAAAACAATAAGAAATGGATGAGCAGGTTTTAGGTTTCAATAGCAGTAAGTAGAAGTTAATGGTATTTTCCCTTTGAGCCATCTAGTTTTCTTTTTGAAGGCAGGATTGATTAAAGCTGAGGAGAGTAAGCCAGCCGTGACTTATATATGCACATCTCAGGATGGTTCATTAATTGCTGTTACTATTCGAAGGCAAGTTCAATTTGTGAGATATGTAAAATGTCTCCTTATGCGGCTTAAGCTAATAACTTATCAAAGCTGACATTTTACTTTAAATGGGCTTCCCACCTTCCATAGATTAGTGACATTAATTTATTAATTAGTTAAGTAGTATCATTATAATGCATTGAATTTTTTATAATTTTAAATATAAGAAAATCAAATAATTTTTTTAGATCAAAATGGGTCAAGTACATGCTCTGCCTTTATTAAGCCTATGCTTTTTATTTGATTTGTTAAACCTGTGCTTTTTAAATTAAATGTTCACTTAGAAACAAACAGTGCGTGTGTTGATGAACTCTAAATAGTTGAAAAGGCTTTTGTTTATCCCTCCATCATTAATCTTTTGTTAAACAATAATATTGCAAGTCGGAGCAGTCAAATGCTTCATATTTGTGAGCAACGAGAAGAAGCTGATGTTTTTAATTTAAGTAAATTCTTGATATATAAACTATTACATGTTACTGCCTTAATAGGCCAGTCCTGGGAGGTAAATGCAAATTGGCATTGAATGTATTGTAGAAATATGTAATCTAGTTCTTTATTTTTTAGAATTGAAACCACCAACTGTCCATGTATCGATATAGAGATATGCTTGTGCTCAGCATGCTGTGTCGTATAATAAGTTTGTTTATTTTATCACGTAATCTGGTTCTTACTGTTGTCTGATAGTTTGGCATTTTTATTAATTTCCTAGGTAACTTTTGTATTACTAAGTTTGTTATTCATTAACTTCCCAGATAAATTTTGCATTTTTAGAGTCTAGCACTTGAGAACTATTCCTGCTGATTTAATATTTTATAATACTATCCAGTACTACTGAATATTTCGCCCCTTTATAGCTCGTGCGGCCACAAAAGGTGGTTCTTATATATCCATACATTTACTTTTAGAACCAGTTTATTTTATTTAGTTAGATTTCTAAATTCTTCTATAGTAGCAAGCTTGTTGAGTAGCAGGCCCTTTAATAGATGAAATTTAATTTTCGATGCTTCCATTTTTTGCTATATGTTACCTAAGATGGAGCTTATACTTTCCAATGTTTGTATAGCTTATATGTTTCAATTTCTTTTGTTTCAGATTGAAGCAATAAGCGGGATTTAATGTTCTACATTTCAAGAACGTTCAGCTGGAGCTTTTCACTCTCCATTTTCTTAGCTTTCTAACATTTCGAGTTCAAATAAATTTTCTTTTACATTGATTTTTATTAGAATATAAAAAATTATTTCGTTATATTTTGTCATTGCTACAGATCATGATTTTACCATCTTGTAATTTTGTTACAAACATTTTCACTATTTGTTATAGACTTCTCTATTGCAATTTAGTAATATAACTCTCATTCTTTTGGATATTAAAAATAGTTAATTTTCAACCAAATATCAAATGAAAAAGACCTATTGTAATTTGTTGATATTAGTATTTTTTTTTTATATTAGTTTTAAATTGCCAACGGTCAAAAACTGTCGCTACATATACTTTACGCTAGTGATTTTTTTGTAGAAGTACCGACAGTTTATAAAATGTTGCTAGAGATTATCTTCTCCAATGGTTAATAAAAGTGCTGGGAAAGGGTAATAGCAGCAAGGATATAGTAACGGTCATCTATATATACTTTTACCAGCACTTTTAGAACTGCTAGAGCAAATATTACCAGCGGTTTTTATAATCTTTTCCAACAGTTTTGGCTGCTGGTGTATACCTATATTGTTGTAGTGTATTACCCTATTTATAGATCGTCCCTTGATCAGTTATTGCTCTTACACGATCGGCCATTATCTCCTAATATCCCGGACCACCTCCAGCTGATCGGAACCGCATGCAACTGCTTGCGGTTACTGTAACATCCTTCAATTGGCGCGACGGTTTTCTTTAAAACATTTCTGGTGCTCCTGGTGCACGGCCAGATTGATGCCTTTGAAGGGAATACCGGCGTACCACCTGTCCGCGCCTAATTGACTCAACAACTCCTATCATCATTTTNCTTTTACTTCCGCTTTTCTCGTAGACGCCTTATATGTGTAGACATATGGCGGGTCTGGGCACGCTACCGGGAGGGCCTCCGCCGGTCCCGGGGCGTGACAGAGGTCGTGTATCTTGCATTAATGAAAACCGGTAATACTACATATTATGTAAAATGACAATTTTACCCTGTAACTCTCGAAACCCTTTCAATACGTTATTATTTTAAAAAAATTAATTTACAATTTTGAATTGTCAACTTTTAATTTTTAATTTTTAATTTTTAATTTTCAAATTTTAATTTTTTAATTTTTAATTTTTAATTTTTAAATTTCAAATTTAAATTTGTATTTTAAATTCTGAATTTTAAATTTAGATTTTAATTTTTTATATAAATATATATTTATATTTATATTTTAGATTTTTTAGGAATTTCAAATTTATATTTAAATTAAAATATTAAATTTATATTTTTGTCAATTTAAAATTAAAAATTTTAAAAATTAAATTATTTAAAATAAAATTTGGTAAAAAAATATTGTTTGTAAACAGTAAAAAAATGTTTACGAAATATAACTAAGGGCAATTTTGAAATAGACTATATCTTATTGTCTAGATTACTAAATTTTACCGACAGAACCAAACATAGTAACATTATAAATACTACAATCCGGTATTATATTACTGTATTAAACCAAACGCACTAATGCAGCATCAGTAGTAATCTCATGTAGAAATCCAAGATGCCTGGATATATCGAAATACTCTGTAATATAACATAACTCAAACCAAACGCACCATTAGATTAATCCCTTTGATCATTTCTGACCTTTAGATTAATATTATCACCCTAAGGGACCACTCAACCCTAACAGGGACCATTGTCATCCCGATCCTACAATTCTTGATTCAAGGGTTAAAAAGTGACCATATAATTTCGAAAGCATAGTAGCTCTACACTCGTTCGAATAATAATATATATTAATATGCACAAATGAATATAAATAAAATTAACAACAATACAATAAAAATTTCACATTTATGTTCAAATTTTTATCTACCTATATTGGATAGAATAAAATTCAAAATTTAACAAATGTAAATATAATTTTTATATACAACTCATAACAATATAAACGAATAGCACAAACAACCATCTTATTTTTACATAAGTATATATTATTTTCCATGGGAAAAAAAATCAAATTTCTTCTTTTCTCCCCCACAAGTAGCAATTTAGTCGCCTTGATCTTCCCAAGAAAAAAACAATTAAGCACTTTTTATCTCCCTACACGAGGTAGTAACTAACAATTTAGAAATTTTTTTTCAGAAATCTCAAAACATGAAAATGTAATCTTGAAATAGATAAATGAAATGTTAAAAATGAATAATGTAATTTATTTTATTAATATAAAATTTTATTTTGTTAATACAATGTCACGTCCGGGTACCAGTGGAAGCATATCCGGTACGTGCACAGACCCGCCATACACCTGCAGTATATAAGGCGTCTACAAGAAACAAGTCGATAGGAAGAAGCATAGTAAAATCCTATCCTGATATCAGAGCAAAGTACAAGTCGATATACTATCAGCAAAAGAACAAAGAGTGTACAATCCAAAATCTCGACTAAAAGAAAAAGTATCAAAACCATAGTGATTGTCCACAGGGTACATATACAACCCGAGATATACAAAAGAATATGTACAATGGTGGTCTCTCTATACATAGGGACATCACCCTCGGCCGTAGCCCGAGTAGCAAGGTGATCGACTAGCATGCTCCTAGCAATGTCTAGCTAGACGCGACTCCCTTGCCACGATCCCTAGCCTCACTACAAAAAATTCAATATTTTGTGGAGACTTTTTTGTGGCCAACTAAATATCTTCATTAAAGGTAAACTTTTTGTGGGGATTTTTATTTTTTTCCCGCAAATTTTGTTTGCGAATATTTAAAATTGAAATAGCGGCGATTTCTCAAAAATCGCAGTAAATACGTTAGCCATCTATGTAGAAATATAAAAAATTATCATAAAATGTATAGATTATTTATTGTGGCGATTATGTTTTGTCACAATAGAGCATTTGTCATATTTTTTAGAAAATATAAATATTATCGGTATTTATGTGTGGCGATTTCTGATGTATGGCCACAAAATAAGTTTTTTTTTATGACAAAAGTTGTAATTTCGCCAGAAAAAGTAATAAAAATTTTTCTTGCCAATATTTTTCCCTGCTATTGATTACCGCGCCATTTTTTTCGTCTGGCGCCAAAGAGTCCCAAATATTTAGCGAGGAAATGTATATCTTCGTCGCAAAAGGTTCTTTTTTTTTTATAAAACTTTTTTTAATTTTGTTAGAAAAATCTAATATGTTGCTATGCTAAAGTGAACGAAACCCTTTCCCCCACTTTCACCCAAACCCTTTCGCCCATCGCACGTATGCCGCCGCGACCTCCGCGACCTCCGCACGTTGGCCGCTCCTCCCTAGTCGCGACCTCCGCACGCCGCGACCTCCACCCCGGCCGGTGAAGCATCGTGTCGCGACTATCGCCGCGGTCGACGAAGCCCTAGTGGGAACCTTCGGACGAGGTGGGCCGCAGCTGCGTCGAGGCCGAGCTCGCCGAGGCCCTGCAGACCCTCGAGCCCCAGAAGAAGGACACTATCCACGCCCTCGACTCCCAGATCGTCACCCTTAGCCAATTTGCACGGTACGTTTATGCACCGGCATTTATCCAATCCTCATGAATGGGTGGAAAAGGTTACCGCAGACTTAGATCTCCCGTCCACTGCTCCTCATAGGGCAAAGAGTATAGCCCAAAATATATAAACAAACAGCCAAATAAATTAATAAAGATTCCCTAGCTTGTTTTATTTTATTTGTTACTCTACAGGCTTGTTCTCAAAAAATTACAATACATTTTAATCAGTTAATTCTCAATGTATCTCTATGCGTGTTTGATTTTAATTTCACATCCCTCTTGTGGTTTAGCAAGTGAGATTAACACTCTTTAAAAAGCAGTGTATATATTTCCGGCTTTGTTCCTCTATAAAGAATATTAGGCTAAAGAACGCTATTATTTCAAAATATGTGGCTGAAGAATAAAAGCACGTGCTAATCCAATCTCTGTGCTAGTTTAAACGTCCTCCACTCCACAAAAGCAGCTGTTTGATCTGTAGCAGGGTTAGCAGTGCATCAATATCTGTAGTTTATATCGTGTTTTCCTCTATTTTGTATGTATGCAAAGTGGCTTTGTCGTTGGGCTTAGTAACCGTTCAATTAACTGGTACATACGTGGCAGTGTGATGGGCTCCAAATAAGATCATGACAGGTTTAAGTTTTCCGACCTCGTCGTAGAGGACATGATTGTGAATCACTGGTGGTGAATCACATGTATATCCGTCTCTTTAGGCTAGGAATCTTTGAAGAATAGATAGCCAATTTCTGGTCCTTAGACCAACTCTTTATCTTTAGAACTTACACTAAACTCGTTGTTGGAACCTACCAGCCCTATCTTAGAGACTTTGGGTTACAATGTAGTTAATATAGTTTCCGCCTCTTGTTTTGGTTTTGCCTTTTCTTTTCTGTATTCTAGTCAATGTAGTGTATGGTATTCTACCCAATTTTTTGTAATCTCTACTACGATTAACTCATTCGAGATACACTGATCATAATGCACTGCTTCTTCATGCTAGTCGGTTGATATTGAAGCGTCCGGAGATTTTTAGCTATCGTCGTATTTACAGCACTTTATTATTTCTTTTAATGTTTATTTAATGATATTTCAATGTTCAGAGTATTTATGAGTCCGAATTTAAACTTCAAAAAAAGGTGTCTAAGTTTCTAAACTTGCGAAATCTGTAAATGTATGTTCTCTGCAATTTGTGGAAACACATTTCCTCTTTTCTTTTGTCTATAAATTTCTCGAATTGAAGGTTTCGTTTTTTTATTTTTTTCCTGATAGTGTCTAGTAACTATTCTGGAGAGGGAAAAGGAAATGGACAACTTTACTCTTGATGTACTGATTTTTTTTTTTTTTGGCTAAAAGGTCTTCTGATTAATCATGATCCTAAAATTGAGGCAAACTTTGACAGGAAAATGATTTTGCAAACCAATCGAATGCAGAGGAACAGTAATTCGAGAACGAGATTTAGGAGATTAATACACAAATGAGTTTATTTTCATGGACTAATATATGAATTAAAGTGTCTAGTAAAAATCTTTGAGATGGAGCTTTAAGAACATTTTGTCAACAGCTTGATTTTTTTTGTAAATTCCACACATTTTCTGTGACGCACTGGACCTTTGCAAATTGTGAGGTTCGAGTGTTTGGACAGTGTCCCGAGTTTTTCCAGACTTTCTGGTGGGTCGTTGACAGTGTTCCGACCTATGGCTCGCATCCCGAGAATTGTAGTATTTTTTATGTAGCGCTAAGGTCACTAAAGAGTTGGACTTAGGCTACCCTCGGATTGCATTTTGCACAAAGTGTACCGGTACACTCTTGATGGCTGTACCGGTACACACTTTGTACCGGTACACTCTTGATGGTTGTACCGGTACACTTGTGGCAAATTGCAAACCCGAGCCTCGGATTTGCATTTTCGTAGGATGTGTACCGGTACACTTTCCCGTGTACCGGTACACTTTGGCAGAATCTGAGCAGTTTGAACTGCAGCGGTTTTTTCGCAATTGTGGCATCTCTATTAGTACCCCCACGCCCTTAGGGCTTTCTCCTGAGCTTGCCACAGCAAGGATAGAGGTAAGGGAGCTCTCCTTGTTTCTCCTTTGGATTTCTTTGGATTTTGGTGGGATTTAAAGAGATTAAAGCTTCTCTTTTGCTTGTTAGAGGCATTTCCACCATTGTTGAGGCTTGGAGCTTGGGTTTGGAGCAAAGTTGAGGGAAGATCTTGGGATTTCAAGAGTTTAGAGCTTAGATTGAAGCTTCTAAGAGGTAACCCACTTATTCTCTCCCTTTAGATTGGATTTTTATTGATGGATTCAAGATGAAACCCTAGTTTTGAGACTTAGGGCTTGTTTTTGGGCTTTTTGAACCTAGGGCTTTTGAGGCTTGATTGGTTGGTTTAGAACCTTCCTAGGGCTTGGATTGGAAGGGTTCTAGCTCTCTTTTGGAGCTTAGGAGAAGATTTCTACTCTTGAGGTGAGTTTTGGCCCTTTTGCTTCTAGGTTAAAGATTGAGCTTATTGCTCTTCGTATCGATTGGATGACACCATTTTTGATGTTCCTAGGGTGCTAGAAAGCTTGTGGAAATCTCCGTTCGGCGAAACGAAAGTTTCGATTTTGGTGGGTTTGACCTAGCCTTTGATATGAGAAAATCTCATATTTGGTGATAAGTGCTTCGTGTACTAATAACTCATGCATTTTCATATTGAATGTATTTATTATGAATTTTAGAGTGCTTAAAATGCCCATGCTATATGTAATGAAATTTGGACCTCTATGTAGTAGAGAGTTGCTTGAGAGAGAGTTGGTTGCATTTAGCATTCTGTATGAGTTTTGGTTTCATGTTTCTATAGAGTAAATGAGCTATGATTCATGCGTTTAAACATAAGTTTAATTGAGACATGAAAGATGACAATTGCTATATATATAGGCATCGAACTTGATATCATGTGAATTAGAGAGCTAATGTCATCAAGCGGCATTGAGCTCAGGACATGTGTGAACCTAGTGGATAGGGCCATTGAGGGATTTGGAAAACATGTTGAACATCAAATTGCCTAAGTGTCATCAAGGGGCACTAGGCGTAGCAAATGCTAAAACTTCACATTGTGACTTAGACTAGATCTTCGGGATGCTAGTTATGATACCATGTTAGAGACATGAGGATTGGATATTTGAGACTTGGACTATGCTTGCTTGCCATTTGTGCTCATTCGCACATGCTTGTGAGGGTCGCTCCCTACAAGCCGGCACTCCGGAGTTAGCCTACGCGACTTTTGTTCGCTCGTGCGGTATTGAGAAGCCTACGGGGTCGAGTGGGACAGACACATTCCAAGAGTAGGGATGTCGGGCTACCACAGGCACTTAGGCGGCACAAGCTGGACTACCTTTGGTAGGTCCTTAATTGGAAATGGAAATCGACACGGTGTTGAATATGAACAATCACTACTAGATAGGATTAGTAGTTGGATTACTTGGACACGCTTATGATATAGCATTGGTACATTTAGTATACTTGCCGGTTTCATTATTGCATCGTAGTATACTCGGTTGTTTGGATAGAGTTTACCCTTATGCATTGACATATTGCATCGTGAGGTTTACTTGTTTATTATGTTGAGACATATTAGTATGCATTGGACATATTATCTTATGATAGCGTAGATGTACATCACCATGGCATCATGCTTACTTGAGACATATAGGTTAGCACTTCAATTATGCTTTCTTACTGTTGTTACTGTTATCCTTATTGTTGTTTATTATACTTACTCCTTTTCTTTTGGGGCCTAGTGGTGCGATGAGCTGAGGTCAGTAATTGCCCACTGGGAACTATAAATTATAGTTCTCATGCCCTCTTTTTCTCAATGTTTTACAGAGCCTTCCACTCAAGGTGAGGCCAGGGATCGCGGGAAGGGAGTTGCTTCGAGCTAGCTTCCTTCGAGGACGAGTTGCTAGGCGGTCTACCTCTCGATTTTTATTTCTTTTTGCGAAAGGTTGAGAGTTCTACCAGTGTACTAGAGACCACCGTTTTTGTACTTTTGAGACGGATATTGTACTACTCATGAATTCTTTTATTGTCTAGCTTTACTTCTTTACCTTGGTGTAGATGTTAGAACTTTACTCGCTCTGATATCATTAGCTGCTCATTATTTCACTTCTTCTATTTGTTCTATTACTTGCTTTTACTTCCGCTTTTATTGTAGACGCCTTATATGTGTAGACATATGGCGGGTCTGGGCACGCTACCGGGAGGGCCTCCGCCTGTCCCGGGGCGTGACATTTTCAATAGTTTTAACAATCTCATTGCGCCCTTTCTCAATTACTTACTGCAATAGGGAAAAAAAAATCTTATATAAGGAATGAATTTGATAGAGAATGATTCAGAAATAATTTGATATGAAATTCTTCATGTTAATATATAGCAAATCTTCTTTTCTTTTCTTTTTTTGTTTTTCCTGCTTTGAAGCTATTTTTATTCTATTTTGCTGGCATGCAACTTCTGTTAGGCAGCAGCTCGAGGAGTAGCAGCTCGAGGAGCAGAGGGCGTCGATCGCCGCGGTCGACGAAGCCCTAGCGGCGGAGCCCGCGAACGCCTAGCTCCTCGCGGTATGTTCCTCATCCCTCCTGAAATTCTAGGGTTTGATCATTCCTTTCCTTGGATTGCAATCATAGATTGGTTTTCTCTTCAATCTGTTCGGGAATGGCGTGGCTGATCAAAGATTTGGGCACACTTGTGTGTACTATGATTAGATTTGGGGCGCGATTGGCACTGATGATGTAGGGTTTAGTTTTAAGAGATGAATTGCTATTTGAGTAGTTTGATAAGCAGAGATATTGTACTGTTAATCCCAAAATAACTTCTCTATGCATCAGAACCACTTTATTTGTGCTTCCCACTATAGTAGAAGGTCTAAACTTTTCTGTTTTTCCAATGCTCTTAATCAGATGCAAGAAATGGAAATTTTGTCATTTGATTCTACACTTTCCTCTATTATGAAGGAACTTAGGATTCTTATGTGATTGAAGTTTTGAAGGAAAAATGATGTTAAAAGAATAATAATTAATATCAATTTAGCGATATGGGCCTAAATCCTTTCTCTATTTTGAATTTATATGTCTATTTGAATTTAAATAAGTGATATTTTGCGATGATCTGTACAAGTTATTAGCTTAATTTAGAATTCGGTATGTAATTACTAAGAAGGGAAGGAGTGCAGGCGAATTAAGCAAGCGACCGATAGCATAAATCTCACTTAGGACAATTAATTGGACATATCCATCATACTTAGGAGCAGATTACTATGAATATTTGTTGTGCTAGCTCAATTGAGCATTGACTTTTTCTTAGCTTTATCCAGTTATATCCTAATTGAGTATACTTTTGTATTGGATGTACTTATTAGCTTAATGTGGCATGTGACATGCACTTAAACATTAATGCTATTACATATCTAAGTTTCCTGAATGAGACCAAATAACAGTTTATTATGTGTTTTAGACTAAATAAGGGCTCACTCATATATGATTTAAACCATATTGTTGCTAGATGATCAATTAGTTGTTTTTAATTAGGACAATGCTATTTATCCTTTAAAAATTCATAAAGTTTTGAAATATACAGTTTTTTTAAATTTGAATTATTGTTGAAAATTTCTATTTCCTTCTTGTGTTCATAAGATTATATAAAAGTTCCAACTGAGACTAATAAATTGGATTCTAAGTAAAATATATATTTGATTATATATTTTCTGTATTTGTTCTGTACTTTTTTTAACATTATTTTATAAGAGTTTTAACTACTTTTCGATTATAGGAACTAACAATCGACACTCAAATTTGACTCGGTTTGCAACCAAACTAAAGTTCAACCTAACTTGGTAAATTTTTCCCTTTCCTTTTCCCTTTATTTTCTTGTATTTATCTTATTTTGATTGTGTTTTTGTTTTGTATCTTCATATCTATATCAGTTAGGTTCATTTATACATGATACAATCATATTGATCTATTTGTTTGTTTGTTGTCTATGCAGAATTTAACTTTTATTTTTTTCTTTTATTGGTGGTTTATTATATCATTTCATATATTTTGCATCCTACTATATTNCTTTTATTTTTTTCTTTTATTGGTGGTTTATTATATCATTTCATATATTTTGCATCCTACTATTTGATCTTATGTAAAGTGAATAAAATTCTAGTTATTATGTAAAGTATTAGTTAATATTATTTTCTTTTTTTTTATTTGAAATGCAGCATATAAATTTCTATTTGTGCCTTTGCTTTCTTGCTCTTGTATTAATTGGATAAGGCAAAGTTTATAGGAGTTTCGTCCCTAAGCTCAACTTCTTTTGTGCGGTAGTCGGTTCATTGACCATCGCTGTCATGATGCTTATGCTTGTTTCTTCTCTTTATCAATAACTTTTATGATTTTTTTTTAAGTTATTTAATCAAAATATTTCATCCGTAGGCCCCCACACCAAAAACCCATTAATACATATACTATTTTGATCCCCAAGAAACCTGGGGCATGAGCCCTTTTTGTTAAAGCACAAGCTGGGATCAAACTCCCAACATCTAGGACGGCAACCTTGTTAACAACTACTAGGCTAGGCCAACTGTTAACTAATTCATGATTCGTTGCAGAGTTTTCTCCTAAATAGGCCATTTACTTAGTGCCTATAACCAAACACTCAAACAGTTGATGTTGATTGGTGTTATAGATTGTTGATGTTGATTTGTTTTACATATGACTCTATATGACTTAATACTTTACAATTGCTTTGTGTATTCTTTTTATTTATAAGTCATTATGGGTCATATTTTAGTATTTGAAAGCAATACTAAGTAAATTTTTTTAATTGTACAGGAATACGCAAGACCAATCGACTTTTGGAGAATATTTTAATTGTGCAGGAATAGGCAAGACAAAGCGACTTTTGCAGGATTAAGTTTCTTCGGGTCCATTTATTTTTGTTTAGAGATTTCGAAATAGGCATGACTAGAAAACTGCTTATTTTAAAGATGCATATGACATCGATCTTTATGTTTTAAAAGTTATTACTTGATGTGAATTTGTTATGACGTATATTTGATCTTGTAGTTGCTAGAGAAATGTTTTGTATAGACTGTTATATTTTGGATATGTACAATGCATCTTACATGTATGGTTTAAAATCTGGCTAATACAAGTTATGTTCTTTTGTATTTTCTTGTTATTTATATAATGCTCTTGTATAAAAAGTCTAATGTTTAATTCAATGTATCTTATAACACATACTTTTTGTGAGGAATTTGAGAAAATGGCTACAAAAGATCGACATTAACACATTGCCACAGTACTAATAACTTTTTGTGATAAAATATAAAGTTTGGACACAAATATGCACCATTTTGTTACGATTTTTTTAAGATTCCTCACAAAAAGTCATTTAACTATTAAAAAATAATACTTATATTTTAATGCAGAATTATTGTGGACATAAATGATATGAAATACTGTTGTGACGATCTAAATGGCTACAAAAGTTTAAAATATTTTATGGCGATTTATTTTCTCCGTTAATAACTGTTATTTTACAATATGTAAAATAGTATCTGTGACGAACATTTTCGTCACAAATAACAACTTATTTTGTGGCGAAAGTTATTTCCTCACAATAATTACTGTTTTTTACAATATGTGGAACAGTATCTGTGACGAACATTTTCGTCACAAATAATAAATTGTTTTGTGGCGAAAGTTTTTTCCTCACAATAATTTTTAACAGCAGGGTTATTATGGCGACGCTGTGGCGGAATAAATTTGGCCACAAAAATATTTTTGTGGCGAAACATGGACTTTTTGTGGCGAAAATTTGCTCAACAAAACAATAGTTTTCTTGTAGTGCCTCTCCTGTAGATGGCTCTGTAAAAAACATCAATAAAAAGGGCGTGAGAACTATTAACAATAGTTTCCAGTGGGTAAGCCGCCAGCCTCGGCGAATTACACCACTAGGCTCATGATGTACTAAATGAAAGCGAAAGCAGTAATTGCATGACATATAATTATGCAATGTTAACCGGTAATGGGCATGTAACCAACATGTAATCATAGTCTCAACAGTAATGTATCAACTGAATAATAGAAGCATAGCAACTATGATAAGCATGAACATAATCATAAATGTGTAAGTAACTACTGTACACTGTAACTGGTAATCATTCATTACGGTCCACTTTTCTTTAGTACTTTCCTTTCATTCACAGGGATCTACTCAAGGTAGTCCGGCTTGCGCCACACCTAATGGCCCTGTGGTAGTGTACACTCCCCACGGCAATCCACTTCGGCACCCAATCCCGCACGGGCGAGCAACTGTCACGTAGGCCAACTCCGGAGTGCCGGCTTGTAGGGAGCGACCCTCAGAAGCGTGTGCGAATGAGCACGATGGCAAGCAAGCAAATCTAAAGCTCAATATGTCTCAATCATCACTTTCCAACTTGCATTGTTCTAACTCTCGATCCTTTGATCGGAATCTCAATATAACAAGTATTGATAATAGCTAGTATCCACTAGATTAATAAACATGCAAGAGTAATGCTAATTTTCATATGGCATTAGAATCTTTTCACGATCATGGCACTATAAACATAATCATAAGCATGTCATCATTCTCTACTTTAGAGTCAAGAAAGTATCATAAGGATGTCACAGTTTTCTATTTTCTAGAAACATGATAACTTGCCCATTAATCACTAAACTAAATTAAACATGTATATAAAAACTTATATGCATGAGCGTTCTCTACTCCATAGAGATTTTAATTCAATTATATATCAACACTATAATAGAGTGACTCGTCTCAAGTTCTATATCAATCACAAAAGCATACAACTGTATCAATTCTATAATACATATAGAACATAGGGGAGCTCCACTTGCTCTGGTTAGGTCAAACCCACCTATTACTAAGAGCAATTCAATTGTAAGAAGTCCCAAAACTCAGCTCCACTAGGCCCCAATCTAGCTGAAAACAAAACACGAAAGTCGCACCGAAGCGATCACTTCGATTCTAAGTTCGGCAAAAATTCTCAATTAATACGAAGTAGAAGCTTAATTCCCTGTTTTGGCTCAGTTCATTACCTCACGTTCAGCTTCCGGAAGGCCCTCCAATGCCAAACGAAGGTGGTCCAAAGGTCAAATATCCTCTCGCTGTGAACAATACCGAAACGGCGTCAAAATGCTTGTATATGAGCTTATATAGTTCAATTCTTGCGAAATTGAATTTCTAACAGAAGTTCCTGCTTACCCTGGGTTAGAGCAGCTTTCAAACCAGCTTCTAAAAGTACAAATTCAGCTCAACGAAGCTCAAAGACCTGCTACGAAGAAATAATCCCCAACTTGCATCAATTCGCTCAAACAATTGCATTTCGTTCCAATTTAGCTTCATAAATGGCTAATTATTCCAATTAAGCTTCAAAGTAGCTTATCCCTGGTCTAAGAAGGTTAATTCACAGCTAATTCATTCATCTTTAATTGCTGAAATCTCAGTTTAAAGCAGTTGGAAGCAAAACCTGAAATCAATACCCAAATCGACTAATAGAACGCCGATAACGGAAAAATCGAGTTGCTTACCTTCTCAAGCTTCCAACCAGCACTTCACTGGTTCAGAGCTGCAAAAAGCTCTCCAAAATACTCTCTCACACATCCACGTGAGCTCTGTGACACCCGCAACCAGCGAAGATCGAGCGAGGCGACGAAAACGAGCGAAATCGTCGAATCCTTGTAGAGAGAGAAAGATCCTAGAGAGAGAGAGAGAGAAAGGTGCAGGGCAGCTCCCCTGAGCTCTAGCACACTCCAGCAAGCATCCCTGGTCGTGCTGGACTGAAATAGATAAGAACAAGAGGTGAAAAGACCAAGATAACCCTGCTGTCCCACAGCAGCTGACTCTGCTGCTTGCTGTACCGGTACAGCATTATGCTTGTACCGGTACACCAATGCAGAAAATGCCAATTTCGCAATTTCAATGCACTTTCTCACTTCTAGCTTTCCAATCATCCTCTAACTTGATCAAAAACTTGTCAAAGCCTTTTAGAATATGTATGATAGATCCACATATCGTTCCTCACACTCGAATTTCGCAATTTGCAAAAATTCAGTGTATTACATTCATCCCTCCTAGAAAGAAGTTTCGTCCGTGAAACTTGCAATCACTTACCTTAAGATTCCGTCAAGAAAAGATAGGGGTAGTGTTCTTGCATTGCACTCTCCAGTTTCCAAGTGGCTTCCCGTTCATCATGATTGCTCCAAAATATCTTCACGTAAGGTATTTTGCGATTTCGAAGCCGTTTTACTTCACGGGCTAAGATACTCACGGGATGTTCTTCAAAACTCAAATCTTCTCGCAAATCCACTGGGGCACTCTCAAGTATGTGGGTTGGATCAAAAATATACTTTCGAAGTGTCGATACATAAAACACATTGTGTACTCTTGATAGGCTCGGCGGCAAAGCAAGCCGATATGCTACGGGGCCTATCCGCTCCAACACCTCGTAGGGTCCAATAAATCGAGG
>NW_017891191.1:22494-23081 GCF_001540865.1 Ananas comosus
GTGCGAACCTGTAACACCCCAAAACCACGTGGGGTGAGAACCAACTCCATGGTTCCCAGTGGGTACGGCCACCCAAGGGAAAAGCTCGACCAATAGGTCCAAGGGAGGCAACTGCAAGTTAGTTCAATAAACAGATAGATATATATCTTTATTATGCAACTAATAAAACCATGCTTTGCCTCACGAATGCAATAATGCCATGCTATATGTGAATCATACACCTATACAAGTAGAATAAATGATTTTACTTTGTATCATGCTATCCATAGCTTTTTTATAATTTATACATCTTATCACTTTACATCATTGGTTATTTGCTCCTAAGGTTTTTGTCACGCCCCGAGCCTGCCTCTTTGGTCGGATTCGGGCACGCCAACAGACCGCCGAACGGACAGGGTTTCTCCTGTACCGCGGACAGAGTCTCCCCTATACGTTCAAGGCATCGCAATCAATACAATGTACGAAATTCCAACCAGGAACACATTTCA
Source organism: Ananas comosus (assembly GCF_001540865.1). Taxonomy (NCBI): domain Eukaryota; kingdom Viridiplantae; phylum Streptophyta; class Magnoliopsida; order Poales; family Bromeliaceae; genus Ananas; species Ananas comosus. The sequence goes on from NW_017891191.1 coordinate 22,983, forward strand.
ACCTAAGATTGCATAAGGAAGTATCAAAAACATAAATCTACTTGCTATTACAAGCATTCATCTCACATATTACATTTTTACATTCTTAGATTTCATCAC
>NW_017891192.1:0-559 GCF_001540865.1 Ananas comosus
GGCTCACCACGGCCGTTAAAATTATTAATTTTGAGCCCCTTCGATTACTAGGCAAATGATATCGAAAAATCACAAAATTTATTTTCTAGGTACCTCAAATACTCTAGATCAACTCTAACGGAGCCGATCGTCGATTCGAAAGTCCGAACATCGAAAATAACTTGGAAGTACGGAGGGCTCCGTGCTTCCAGAAGCATACCAGCCCACTCTATATTTATATATATATAGAATTGAGCTCCTATGCTTTTAAAAGTACCAAGTTATTGGTGCTTGTAGATATTAAGAGATGCGCGGTTAGGATGATGTGGGCCCCCTAGGGTTGAGTGGGTAGTTGGTTGAATAGTATAATCTAACGGGTAAAAATGATCAGAGGCGTAGATCTAACGGTAAAAAATTTACAAGCACCAAGTGCTTGGTGCTTTTACAAGCACCATAGCCGGACTATATATATATATATATATATATATAGAGTGAGGCTACTATGCTATCGAAAGCACGGAGCATTCCGTGCTTCCAGCTCGTTTTCGATGTTGCGACTTTCGAATCGTCGATCGGCTCC
>NW_017891192.1:584-23051 GCF_001540865.1 Ananas comosus
CGGAGCCGATCGACGATTCAAAAGTCGCAACATCGAAAACGAGCTGGAAGCACGGAAGGCTCCGTGCTTCCGATAGCATAGTAGCCTCACTCTCTCTCTCTCTCTCTCTCTCTCTCTCTCTCTCTCTCTCTCTCTCTCTCTCTCTATATATATATATATATATATATATATATATATATATATATATGTATATAAAATTGAGCTAGAATACTCTCAAAAGCACCAACCCTTGATGTTTTTGAGTTTCTAGCTCTTGAATCTACTCTTTGATTACTAATAACCTTTGTATCAAACACTATTCCACCTACCACCACCTACCACCATCATCTAAACCATACATCTCTCCATCAAATGGCTAAAAACTCAAAAGCACCAGCCCCTCGATACTTTTGAGAGTATTCTAGCTCAAATCTGTATATACATATATACATATGTATATATGTTTATATATGACAAAAAGAAAAAAAAGGTTTCGATGAGTTTGTATGCAATCTAATAGCTTTAACTTTGAATTTTCTGAAGTTCGACTGTGTTTTCGGAATTAGTTAATGAATTTTACTCAAAGAAAACGCATCCAAGTTTTCAAGATTGAAAATTTTAGCAAACATTCGGGTTTCCCGGAAACACAAGCTGAAACGCGAGAGTGAAATTGGAGCAATTGAAAATGCATGGGGGTAATTAAACTGCAGCTTCGAAAATTTTTATGTATGCCTATATATATAACATCTCAATATTTATAATTAGTTTCTATAATTTGATTTCGCGTATTTGGTTGTAGTTTTTTTGAAGGTGATTCTTTTAGATAGAGATGCCGGTAAGATTGCAATTCTCAGACCATTATCAGATAAGGAATTTTTTTTTTACTATTTTATTTTTTTTAAGTTCTGGATTTAGAATGCTATCAAGCGCAAAATTGAGAGACAAATCCGAATTATCAGTTGCGGAGAATTATGTATCTCTTTGTGTGTAGACACTGAACCTTTTGCACATTAAAAGAAAAAAAAAAAATTTAAAAGAAATTCAATTTCAAAATTATAAAAGGTGGGTTTAGTTGAGTTTACATATTCGATTTTGTTTGACTGTAATTATCTAATGCGGTAAGAAAAATTGGGAAAACTATAAATATGATAGATATATATTATGATATTTATTTGAAAAATATGCTGTTTGTATTTGTTTTTTTTTTTCGAGTGTAAATTTCACATCATCAGAAAAAAAAAGTTTACAAAGCTATTTTAACTTTTAGTATTAAAAAAAATTAATGAGACAAATTAGTAGTTGTAGGTTATAAAAAGGCTAAGATCTAAGTTTTACACGGACGATCAGGCTAGGATATTTAAAAAAAAAAAAAAAAATGATAAAACAAATGAATAATTGTTGGTCATAAAAAGGTTTAGGGTATCAGTTTGACACCGGTACTGTAGGATGCAAGGTGGCGTTGCTTTATTTGTTTTATCTATTAAAGTTAATGGTAAATTTTAATTAGGCCCGTAGAGTTTAGTGCATTTGTACTTTGCTAACCTTCAGTTTAAAAAATTGTATTTTGCTATTTTATAGCAATGTCTTTATTTTATCGTAGGAACGTGCTATTAATAGAACATTTTGCTAATTTTATTATTTAAATTGATGCATTAGCATGGAACCACTGCTTTTGAAGTTGGCGAAGAAGGCTTAACTCAGCGAATAAAACTATACCCAAATTGACTATAGTTCCCATCCTAACAGTTAAGGAGAGCAATTTTAAACACGAAAAATAACTTAACCATCTAATCACCTTTTAAACAAAAAATTTATTTTTACTTCAAAACTATAGGTAATCTCACCAACCTTCATATAAAGTAATAATATTATAAGTGTTAATTTCACTGGTGCCCTTCAAAAGGTTAATAATATCGTAAATCGTACACCCCCACAAAATCAGTAATATCATCATTACCCCTTTAAATATATAAATTCTTTCAAATCTACCCTTATTTGCAAATTTCGTTAAATTCATATGAGATTAAAAATTAATTACCAATTTTGCCCTTCATCTTTGAAAGGTGTTGGAGGTTATAGTGAGAAAATATTTATTCAACTTCCTCAACTATAGACTATTTTAAAAAAGATACCTAATTTTTTTCCCTGCATAAAAAACCCATTCAATTTTCATTTTTTTGATTTAAATTAACTCCATAAATTAAATTATATACATTGTTCAAAACTAAAACACTCCATTAGCCACTAACTATTAAATCTGTAATGTCTTTAAATAAAAATAGTTAAAGCTGTTAAATTTGATGAAATAACTAAAATTTTCATTCAACTTGCAAAAATAGTGTAATTCTAGATTTAATAATTAGTTGCTAATGGAGTGTCTTGACTTTGAACAAAATATTTAATTTAATTAATAAAATTATTTTAAACGAAATAATTAAAAATTGAATGGGTCTTTATATAGGAAAAAAAAAAAATAGGAAACTTCTTCAAAATAGCCTATAGTTGAGGGGGTAGAACATATTTTTTCTCACTCTAACCTTCAACACCCTTTAAGGATCAAGCGCAAAATCGGTAAGTAATTTTTAATCCCGTGTGAATTTAATGGAGTTTGCAAATAAGGATATATTTGAAAGAATCTATATATTTAGAGGGGTAATTATGATATTACTGATTTTGTAAGGGTATTACGATATTATCAATCTTTTGAAGGGTACAAGTGAAATTAACCCTATTTATAAATATAATTTCCAGTTGCATCTAATAAGATAAATTATTTATAATTACAGTGTTTTTTACTGCATCAAACTAAATAAGATACATATAGTTATAACTAGTATACTTTTAGGGCATGTTTGGTTCACCTATTTTGGACTATGGAATCAGAATGGAATTTGTTTATTACGATAGTTGCCGTTTGTTTTATAGAAATTGGATTCCGATTTCCATTCTACTCCGGAATGGGAATAATCAAATCCATTTATCATTCAATCCGGCTTTGAATCCCAGATTGGCTCATTCCAAAGTAAACTATTCAAAATCCTCTTTTATCAACAGCTATCTCCTCTCCTTTCATCACTTTTCTCTTTCTTAATCAAAACTTTCTCTCAAAAATTTTAAATTTTCATTTCGATTTCCATTCCAATAATGAACCAAACATTTTTGGATGATTCGTCATTCTATTTTTCATTCCTAAGCAATCCAATTCCATTTTCTATTCCTATTCCAATCATGAACCACACATACCCTTAGTTGCATGATTTTTTTTTTTACACTGTATTTATTAACGATTGTTCTCTCTTCCAACAAAATAAGATTGAGGCGGGCTAAAAAATTTATTCATCTGTACTTATGCTAACTTCTTTTACTGTCCAATTAACTTCTGACATTAGCTGTGTAAGGATCAACTCGTCTTCTGGACATGTCCAAAGCTTTTTAGGCTTCTAGCTTTATTAATTTTTTTTTCCCCACTTATCCCTGGTTAATCTATTACCATTTGGGCCATGCTGGGCGAGCACGGCTCACATTAAGCAGGGCCGAAACGGGCCAGAGGCCGGGCCGTGCCGTGTGTGGGGCCGTAGTTCTTGGACCCTGGCCCCGCATGGCCCCCGGCTTGGACATGAACGTGCCTGTCCGGACTTCGAACTAGCCTTTTTTTTATTTATTTATTTTTATTTAAAAATAATATAAATTTAAAAAATAAATAAATTAAAATATTACCTTTTAAAAATAATATATGAGTAAAAAAGTTTCAAATTTTAAAACATATTTATAAAAATAATAAAATTTTAAAATTATTTAAAATTTTTAAATATTTTTTGGATCAAAATACTCTCCCCAACAGTCAAAATTTAAATGTTGGGAGGGTATTTTGGTCCAAAGGGGATCTAAAGCCCAACTCCCAAGGGTCTATCGGGAGAGCCCCATGGTGCAAAGGCCTGGCTCCCAACTCCCAAAGGCCTTGGGAGTCGGGTCGTGCTAGTGATAGGCACGATCCAAACGGGCCGGGCCGTGTAGGGTCGGAGCCTCCCCTCAGGCCTGGCACGAACCAAGCCCGTGTCCTGCCGTGCCGTGCCGTGCCGAGCCAATGAGCCATAGGGAGGCAACCCAGCACGACCCGATTCATCAGGCCGAGCTGGCCCGGCACAAGTGCTATAGTACTCATGCCGTGCCTCAACCCCGCCCAATATTATTCTGCCACCTGGTCCGCTTTATACCCCTACCTTTTGCATATGTGGTTGGTTGAGTGCGCACATTGATTGGGAGTTTTGAATAGCTTAATTAAGATCTTTTAGAGATAAAAGGGGAAATCTCACAAAGAAATTCGCTTATGTAGGGGGTCATTAAGCTGACTCAAACTAGTTAAATCAAAAGCTTAATTATTATTACCACAATCCACGAGATAAACTAATCATGTATAGAGTTCACAATTAATTAGTGAGTAGTTAGTCAAACAATTATCTACTTAAAGGGAAGCAATGTGGTACTATATATAAAAGTAAAAGGTTAAATTCCTCAAAACCACTTGAAATTTCACCCATTTGCATATAAACATCTAAACTTTTAAAAATTCATATTTGCTATATAAAGTTTTAATTCTTTTTTAATTAACCACTTGCATTTATATTCTATAATTTAAAGTGGCTAGCAATAGCCAAATAGCTAAAAAACAACAAAGAATGTACGCCAAAAATATAGAAGGATCTTTTATATGTTAAGATTCGGTCTAACAATAAGTATATATATTTTTTGCATTTAATTGTAAACAATTAAATAAGATAATTATGGTCAACTTTATTGAGAAAAAAAATAATTTTTGGTATCCGGAAAATTCGTCTATATCTATGGCGTGTGCCCTTTATTGTTTCTTAAACATTTGACTATTATTAATCACTTTAAATTGATGAAATATAGATCAATTGTAATTGCAAGAAACTGAAAGTTTAGATGGCAAATACGAATTGCATTTAAAGTATGGGTGCTACTGTGCAAACTGTTGAATGTTAGGCGCTGGTGGTGCATCTAACCCAAAAGTAAATGAGCATGAACTAAATATATAAATATATACACTACCTACATGTTCCAAAGTGCTTCATAAAAACCTGAGGAAGATGAAGGTCTTTTTTAACATACCTTTACAGAAGTAATTTATAATAATCGGGTAGGGTTCACCTACGTCCAACTCCTTGAGAGCAGTGCGATAGTCCACACATGTGTAGTGCAGTGTGAGTGATATATATATATATATATATATATATATATATATATATATATTTTCCTTTTAGATGGGAGACAATGCGCTGTGCTAAGAAACTTAGCTCCAGGGCAATGAATAATACCGGTGCTTTTGTTCCAATTACTCCACCAAAAAGAATGAGACATCCGCTCCTTTAGCAATAGTTTTAAGTAAAGCATAATCACCTATATATGGTTCCTGCTTAGCTTAATCCGTGTGTTTTGCTGCTTCTGCTAGCTTTTTTCATCAACAATGACAATCTCTTGCATTGGCATTTGGTAAATAGAAAATTTTAAACTATTTTTTAAAAAAAATCTTATAAAATTTTTTAATTGACTAAATAAATTTCTAAAATTTTTTTTTGGTGAAATAACTCCCTTCTTGCCAACTTAGCACCACAGCAGTCAACACTACAGAAGACGGTAAATCGTTCGCCATCTTTAAGAAAATGGTGAATGATTCACCAACTTTTTTGTCCACTGTAATGATGAGTCGGCAAGAAGAAAGTGGCAATTTTTCTACTAAAGCAGTAAATTTTCTACTAAATTGGTGAACCATTCACCGCATTCAAGCTTATTCCACTTTCACTCTTTACTAAACTTTACGAAGTAAGGTGGAATGAAGATAGAATGAAAGACAGTGAATGATTCACTACTTTCATGAAGACGGTGAATTATTCACCGCGTGTCTTTAGTAGTTTTTCCAACACCAAGTCGCTCTACATTCTTTTTACAACAAAATTAGACAAAAATAAATTTTGACAACAATCAAAATTTCAACAATAAGTGTCACTCCCGCGACCGCCAATTTGGTCGGTTCGGGCACATGCACAGACGCCGAATGAACAGAACCTCTCCTTTCCGCCCAAGGTTCAACAACAACAACATGCATAACAAATTCGCCCAGGTAGAATTTCGATATACATGGCTTACATGAGGGCAAGCAACAGGAGCAAGTAAAAGTAAACTAACTATTACATCCATTTATTATATCTTGATTACTTTAAATAAAATACAAAACTTCTATTACATACAAAGTTTTTACATTCATTTCCCAAAATACATTACATGTCCATTCAAGTACATTTGCCACATATTCTTTACATATTTTCTTTCATCATATACAAAAGATGAAATACAAAATGGTACATCTATACTCGGGAAGTCCACTACCTAAGGCATGATGCCCTTGCCGCGATCCTCGACCGTCCTGCTCGCGCAAGGATCTGCAAGATTAGTGGTGTGAGAGCTACTGAAAATTTCCAGTGGGTTCGGCCACCAACCCTGCCAACTCACCTATTAGGTCTACTCAGGTATGTGTAGAAAGAAAGAACAGATAGCTAACCATACTAATTCTAGTACAATGCCTGTACAAGAACTAAACAACTGGTAATATGCTCATAATGCGTGCCTTTCTCTTTTACCTTTATCTTTACCCAATCCGCTTGGTTAACCATTTGATTAAACCCAACTCACCAAACCAAATCCCTTTTGTTGGGAAGAATACCGCTACAACCCGACGGGACCGTCTGCTAGGGAGAATTCCACTACCGTCCATTTGATGACAACTCCGGAGCTCACTGCTTGAGGTGAAGCGACCACCCTCAAACATTCAGACTACCTATGTGTCATGCCCCGAGCCCGCCTCTTTGGTCGGATTTGAGCACGCCAATAGACCGCCGAACGGACATGATTTTTTCAGTACCGCGGACAGAGTCTCCCCTATATGTCCAAGGCGTCACAATCCAAACAATGCGTGAGGTCGTTCCAACCAGAAACAGCATACAACAAAGATTGCATAAGGAAGGTATCAAAAATATAAATACATCTATGCTATTACAAGCATTCACCACATTCATTTTACATCACATATTACACTTTTCATTCTCTTTTTAGCTTCCAAATACAATCTAGTTTTAACAAGATTATTACAGGTTTGTTCTTTTCTTTTCTTTTACATCCCTAAGTAGCCGACTCAGGGTACTGCTATCTCTTGTCTCGGTGGTAGGGCGCTAACTACGGAGCTAGCCCTTTCTTCTCGCCGCCGCGCCGCTCGCGTGTGAACCTGTAACCCCCAAAAACAACACGGGGGTGAGAACTATTGTCCATAGTTCCCAGTGAGTACGGCCACCCAAGGAAAAAGCTCGACCCATCAGGTCCAAAGGAGGCACTGCAAACATATTAGTCCAACAGAAATATATATACAATATCATATAATTCATGTTCATGCCTCACAACATGCAATATGCAAATCATGCAACTTATGCAAATAGATTAATTAATTCTACTTTTTGTTTCGCTATCCACAGCTCGTCCAATTGACTTCTAAGTTTTCCTCTATCTTAGATTAATGTTAAATACAATTCTGCTCATAAGGTTTCATCTACCTTTACTATTTGCTCATAAGGTTTCATCTATCTTTACAAAGCTATCTACCCGACTCGGTCTTTAGTCAATCATCTGCGGAATACCGCGTAAAACCAGGCTTGAGGTGAAGGATGTCTCACATGCACCTCAGCCTTAAATCCACTCAACTGGGATACCGAATCCACTCTACTGGGATACAACTGTAACATATCGAAACCCGAAAACGATAATCGAACTTTAATCAAATTGGTTAAAGTGTCGAGAGAAATGGATTGGTAAGTTTCATTTTGCATTCCAACAAGTTTGGAAGGACAAAAATGAGTTAAAGAAGTGTTGGAATGGTTTTGGCATTGAACGACACGAAGTAGAGTCGAGTCGAAACCAAAACAGCAGTCTGGAGCGTTGTGTACCGGTACACCATGGTGGTTGTACCGGTACAGTAAGCGACCCGAGCACAGACTGCTCTCGGGTTTGGGCAGCCTGGGTGGTGTACCGGTACGGGACCCCGTGTACCGGTACACACCCTGCGAAACCGAGAGACCATGCTCTCGGGTTTGCTTCTGCGCAGGTCGTGTACCGGTGATACCAACCTGTGTACCGGTACGCGAAGCCTCTGGCAGCAGGGATGAGTCTGCTACAGAATAGAAAGTTGAAAGGCCTAAATGCAATTGTCACAATATATTATTTGACCCTAGCCCTCTCCTCACAGCAGCACACACCCCTCCTTTCTTTCCCTCTCATTTTTCTCTCTTTCTCTCTCTAGGAAGCTTGGTCTAGGGCAAGGAGAAAGTGGAGAAGAAGCTTGGAGAGGAGATTTCGATGGGTTTGAAGGCCTTGGTGGCTCTCCAACAAGGTGGACCTTAGTGAGCTCGTGGCCAAGGTGAGTTTATTGCACAAGAGAATNTGGTGGGTCGTTGGCAGTGTTCCGACCTATGGCTCGCATCCCGAGAAGTGAGGTTTAAAGCCGAGCACGAAAACCCGAAAAATCGGATTTTTGGTTAGCTCTCGGGTTGCCTTCAGAGGGCTGTGTACCGGTACGGGAGTGATGGCTGTACCGGTACAGCCATCGACGTTGGCCGCTTCTCAGCCAACCCGAGGCTCGGGCTGGGCGTTTTCGCAGAAGGTGTACCGGTACGCTGGCCCGTGTACCGGTACGCAGTGCAGATTCTGAGCAGTTTGAACTGCAGGGGGTTTTTCGCAATTGTGGCCTTCTATATAGCCACCCACGCCCCTAGGGCTCTCCCTGAGCTTGGCACCAGCAAGGAGAAAGGTGAGGGAGCTCTCCATACCTCCTCATTCCTTTTCCTTGATTTTTGCTTGGGTTTTTAGAGATTAATCACCTCTTTTGCTCCTTTTTGGGTTTTGGAGGCTATTCCACCATTGGAGCTTGGGTTTGGAGCTTGTTGGAGGAGAGATTCTTGGACCTTGAGGGTTTTGAACCTTGTTGGAGGCTTCTAAGAGGTTGGTGGCTTATTCTCTTCCTCTAGATTTTGGTTTTAATGCTTTGTAGTAGATCAAACCCTAGAAATGGAAATTTAGGATTTATTTGGGCATTTTGCATCTAGGGCTTTTGGAGCTAGATTGATTGGATTAGAACCTTCCTTGGGCTTGGATTGGAAGGGTTCTAGCTCTCTTTTGAAGCCTAGGAGAGGATTCTTACTCTTGAGGTGAGTTTTGACCCTTTCGCTAAATGGTTAATGTTTGAGCTTAGCGTCATTCGTTTCGATTGGGTGACACTTATTTTCCCACCGTTAGGGTACTAGGAGTGTGGTGGACGCCTTCGTCGTGGCAAACGAGAGCTTTCATTGACGTCGGTGGGTTTGACCTAGCCTATCATATGAGAAATTCTCATATTTGGTTAAATATGTTCCGCAAATTGGAAAAGCATGCATATTCATATTAAATGTATTTATTGTGAATTTTAGAATGCTTAAAAGGCCTATGTTACATATAATGAAATTTTGGACCTCTATGTAGTAGAGAGTAGCTTGGTAGGCCTATAGTTGCATTTAGCATTCTATATGAGATGTGGTTTCATGTTTCTATAGTGTAAATGAGTTTGGATTCATGCATTTTAACCTAAGTTTACTTCAGACATGAAAGTTGACAAATTGCCATATAGGGCTATTGTACTAGAATGAATGCGATTTGGAGAGCTAATGTCATCAGGCGGCATTGAGCTCGGGACATATGTGAACCTAGTGGTTAGAGCCATTGAGGGATTTGGTTTATGTTGAACATTAAATATCTAAGTGTCATAAAGAGGCACTAGACCTTGAAATTGTTGAAACGTCACATTATGACTTAAACTAGATCTTCGGGATGCTAGTGACTATACCATGTTAGAGACATGAGGATTGGATACTTGAGACTTGGACTATGCTTGCTTGCCATTTGTGCTCATTCGCACATGCTTGTGAGGGTCGCTCCCTACAAGCCGGCACTCCGGAGTTAGCCTACGCGACTTTTGATCGCTCGTGCGGTATTGAGAAGCCTACGGGGTCGAGTGGGACAGACACATTCCAAGAGTAGGGATGTTGGGCTACCACAGGCACTTAGGCGGCACAAGCCGGACTACCTTTGGTAGGTCCTTAATTGGAAATGGAAATGGAAATCGACACAGTGTTGAGTTTATTATAATCACTACTTAATAGAGAATAGTAGTTGGATTACTTAGACTTACTTCTAGCATAGTTTGGGGTACTTGGATATACATACATATATGTAGCATGCTAGGAGATGTTGCTTATTGCATTCATATATATACATTGTTGCCATGATAAAGCATGATCTTCATAATCTCATAAAGCAAATAATGATTATTACTTGTGGTTATGTTGGGACGTACTTGTTCATCATAAAATAGGTGTACATCATATTTGACACAATGTAACACCTCAGCATTTCTAATTATGTTTTCATAAATGCAATTTATTCATTACTATTGCTCTTCTCTGTCTTACCCTTTTCTTTTGGGGCCTAGTGGTGCATTGAGCTGAGGTCAGTAATTGCCCACTGGGAACTATAAATTATAGTTCTCACGCCCTGTGTTTTATGTTTTCTTTCAGAGCCTTCCACGCCGGGAGAGGCTAGGGACCGTGGGAAGGGAGTTGCTTCGAGCTAGTTTCCTTCGAGGGCGATTCGATAGGTGGTCTATCTCTCGTTATTTTATTTTGTGAGAGGTTGAGAGTTTTACCAGTGTATTAGAGACCACCATTTTTGTACTTTCGAGACTGATAGTGTACTACTTATGGTTTCTTTTATCGTCTAGCTTTATCTCTTTACTTTGGTGTAGATGATAGAACTTTACTCGCTCTGATATCATTAGTTGCTAGTTATTTTATTTCTTTATTTGTTCTATCTCTTGCTTTACTTCGGCTTTTATTGTAGACGCCTTATATGTGTAGACATATGGCGGGTCTGGGCACGCTACCGGGAGGGCCTCCGCCGGTCCCGGGGCGTGACACTGCGGGTTGTCCACACCCTCACGTTCGAATCCAGAACGCCTTCACTTCGAATCCACGAAGCTTCAATCACGCCGAATCCACGACGCCACTCGAATCCACGAGCCAACGATCCGACTCCACGAACCGCCTTTGTTCACGCCGAATCCACGATACCGTTCATGAAGAGCATCATGATTATGGTGATCCTTCGCTCAGGAGTATCGTAGAAAACCAGGGAATAGAACTCTAAGCGAAGCGGAGATCAAATCGACAAATAGATATGAAAATTCAATATCTCGATTTGACCTAAAAGAGGCTTTATGTAGAAAATAGGTTTTAGATGAAATCCGAGCCTCTAGGGTTTCTCAAACATGTATTTTCGTGATGCTTAATGAGTAAGAGAACCCCAATAGCTTATTTATAGACTTTAGAATCAATTGGAGTTGAATTAGAAAGTTTTCACGGTTTTACACAGTGTACCGGTACACGAAAGGCTGTCACCGGTTACACAAGGACGGAACAGAAATACGAAACCAAGTCAATGGCTGTACCGGTACGGGATCAATTGCTGTACCAGTACACAATGCAATTTTTGGACCTTTACTAAGCTTGTTCCTTCATGCGTAACTTGTAGAGTATCCCAAATTTCCTTTGCCGTTTCGCATGCCGAAACCCGAGTAAACTCCGTTTGCGATAAAGCGTTGAATAAAGCATTAATTCCTTTACCGTTAAACGAAGATGACTCGTTTTCATTTTTTGTCCACTTGTTCCGTGGTTTAGGAACTGTAGCGTTATTGACAACTTCGGTAGGGTGCTCCCAACCAAATTCAATAGCTTTCCAAACAAGCTCATCGATTGCAATTAGAAAAGCTCTCATGCGAACTTTCCAATAGGCATAATTCGTGCCATCGAAGAGTGGTGGTCGATTAACGTTACCGCCTTCGGCCATTAGAAAACAATTTATCTAGATCCCGCTCTGATACCAATTGAATGTTTTGAGGAGCCCAAGGATCTATCTAGATTGTATCTATCACCTAGAAGGGGGTGAATAGGTGAACGGCCAAAAACCACAAATCTCGATGCAATAAAAATAAATGCGGAAAATAAAAAGCACACCGAGATTTACGTGGGAAAACTCCAACTTTGAGAAAAACCCACGGGACCAACACGCGAAAAAATAATTCACTAAGAGAAAAGATTACAAGGTGATTACCAACTCCACGGACTCAACCTCTCTCAACCTCCTATGAATCTTCGCGCTACCCTCCGGGTTGTCCACGCCCTCACGTTCGAATCCACGAACGCCTTCACTTCGAATCCACGAAGCTTCAATCACGCCGAATCCACGACGCCACTCGAATCCATGAGCCAACGATCCGAATCCACGAACCGCCTTTGTTCACGCCGAATCTACGATGCCGTTCATGAAGAGCATCATGATTATGGTGATCCTTCGCTTAGGAGTATCGTAGAAAACCAGGGAATAGAACTCCAAGCGAAGCGAAGATCAAATCGACATATAGATATGAAAATTCAATATCTCGATTTGACCTGAAAGAGGCTTTATGTAGAAAATAGGTTTTAGATGAAGTCCGAGCCTCTAGGGTTTCTCAAACATGTATTTTCGTGATGCTTAATGAGTTAGAGAACCCCAATAGCTTATTTATAGACTTTAGAATCAATTGGAGTCGAATTAGAAAGTTTTCATGGTTTTACACAGTGTACCGGTACACGAAAGGCTGTCACCGGTTACACAAGGACGAAACAGAAATACGAAGCCAAGTCAATGGCTGTACCGGTACGGGATCAATTGCTGTACCGGTACACAATGAAATTTTTGGGATTTTGCATTGTTTCGGGTTCCGTAAACTTCCGAAGCACTTTCTAATCAACTAAACTTTGATTAAATGATTCTAATGCCTATAACTAAGTATGAATCACCATAACATGAATTAAAACTTTACCTGAGCATCGTGATTCACGTTGTGAGCTATTTTCTGATTTCTTCGAAATCTTGAATTCTTCGATCTTTGTCAATTCGCTTCGATCCTTCAAGACGCCGACTCACTTCACGAAACTTGCCAATACAAAATCCTTAACAACTCTGTCCGCTGTACAGGGGAAACCCTGTCCGTTCGGCGGTCTATTGGCGTGCCCGAAATCGACCAAATAGGCGGGCTCGGGGCATGACATCATGAACGCAGCCGGGGCATTTATAAGCCCGAATGGCATCACGGTGAACTCGTAGTGTCCATACCGCGTGCGGAATGCGGTCTTCGGAACATCCTCCAGCTTAATCTTCAACTGATGGTAGCCGGATTGAAGATCAATCTTCGAGTACACGCGCGACCCCTGTAACTGATCAAACAAGTCGTCGATGTGGGGTAACGGGTACTTATTCTTCACGGTGACCTTATTCAACTCGCGGTAATCCACGCAGAGGTCGAAAAGATCCATCTTTCTTGCACACGAACAATACCGGGGCTCCCCACGGTGACACGCTCGGCCTAATGAATTCCTTGTCAAAGAGATCCTGCAACGATTCTCTCAACTCTCTCAACTCAGCTAGCGCCATGCGATACGGGGCCTTCGATATCGGCGCGGTCACGGGAATCAAGTCTATCATGAACTCAATCTCTCGGTCCGGCGGCATCCCCGGTAACTCCACGGGAAATACATCTGGGAACTCCCGCACAACCGCCAATTCTTCGAGAGTCGGAACTACTCGATCGAAAGCCTCGGGCAACAAGGGTCTTCGCTTTGTTGTTACGGTGCTCCAAATCCGTTTCCATGATTTTACGATGTCGCCTCGGCCCTCCAGGCGGAAACGAAGCCTAAACGTCCGTTAAATCACATATCTCATAGGCCTATCTCTATATTATCATGTCTTTGACATGGAATATAAATGATGTCAATGGCCTATCACTAAGTCTCAAGATAACAGTTTCATAGTTTGCTAGTCCAAGTGCCCCTTTATGACCCTTTTGGTCACTAAGTCCAAGCATGATAATTATGTTCATGAATGCATAATTCTAATCATTCTCATCGTACGAGACAAGTACCCAACTCGCAAAAAGAACCACTTTTCACATGCATGCTAAACACCCAGAATACCCTAGTATATAGAGTGAAAATTTCATGATACATAAGGCATGCATTTTAAGTGTTCTAATATTCACATAAATTCTATTTAGCATAGATATGAAGTTAAATTGAGATTACGACGACTATATAATGCATAGGGGCCATTTTGCCCCGTTTTTATGAAGTCAAACCCACCGGACTTCTCGAAACCCTTCGTTTGCTCCGACGAAGGTGCCCCCTAGTCTCCTAGTGCCCTAGGAACATCAAAAAGTGAGGCCAAAGAAATAAACGAACAACCAAGAGGTTGATCAAAAGCCAACTCAAGAATAGGGCTAGAAACTCACCGAATGCGAAGGAAGCTCTCCCGATCTCCAAATGAGAGTTAGAGCCCTTCCAATCCAACCTAAACAAAGGTTCTAAACCCATCAATTGGGTCCCAAAGCCGTCAAATCGAAAATTCCCAAAATAAACCCTAAATCCCATAATCTAGGGTTTCTACCAACAAAAGCACCAAAACTAGAATCTAGAGGAAGGGAACCATCAACTAACCTTTAGGATGCTTTAAACCAAGCTCACAATGCTCTAGGGTTGAAGGTTGATCCTCCACAAGGCTCCAACCACAAGCTCCAAACCACCAAGGTGAGAAATGAGGGAGAGGAAGATGCTCCAAGGCCTCCAAGCTTGCTCTCCTTCTTCTCCTCCTTCTTCTTCTCATTCTTCTTCTCTCTATAGAGAGTGTGAGAGTGTGAGAAGTGAGGGAAAAAGAAGAGGAGAGGCTCCCTATAGCCTCTAATGTAACAAAATCCACCTAGGTCCCTCAAAAATCCATCCTGTGCAATGCTCGGGTCTGCGCAGTTTTCTCCCAGAGGGACCGGTCTCTCTAGCTGGGACTGATCCTTCAGGGCCTCCCCGCAAAATCCAACGTTCGGGAACCGGTCTCTCCCTGCCAGGGACCGGTTGCCTCAAGCCTGCCGCGGTACTGTTCCGGAGGGACCGGTCTCCCCAACCAGGAACCGGTCCCTGAGAGCAAAACTCTCAGGACTTGTCTAGAACTCAGATTTTCGAACTTTTTGGTCGGAATACAATCTACGACCCTCCACCAAGTGTGGGAAAAGCTCGGAACACCAAACCCAAACACTCAAACCTTGCAATTTGTGAAAGTCCAGTGTGTTACAAGACCTCTGCTCGGATCGCTTACTGTACCAGTACAACCACCGAGGTGTACCAGTACACAATGCTCCAGAATGCTGTATTGGCTCCAATTCGACTCTACTTCGCGCCGCTCGAGGCCAAAACTATTCTAACACCTCTTGAGCTCATTTTTGCCCTTCCAACCTTGCTGGAATGCAAAATGGAACTTGTCCAACCATTTCTCTCGACACCTTAACCCAATTTGGGTTAAGTTCGATTTCTCGCTTTCGGGTTTCGATATGTTACATAGGGGTTCCAATAAAACCAATTCCAATGTATAAAAATCCATCTCTAGGGATTTACTATGAAAGCTCTCAAAGCTTACCTCACTAAGCTTGCTCCAATGGAGAGAAGAAGATGAAGATGGTGATGATCTTCTTCCTAGCTTCAACTCCTCCACTCCTCCTCCTCCTTTCTACCTTGAAGAGAGAGAGAGAAGAGCTCTAGAGAGAGAGAGGGAGAGTGTTTTAGGGTAAAAGGGAGAAATGAGAGAAAAGAGAGGGCTCCCTCCTATCTATACCCCTTCGTAAGTGCACATTTGCACAAAACACCCTTCAACTTTGCAAGTTAAGCACAGCCCAGTCTGGGCAGTTTTCGGGCACGGGGACCAGTCTGTCCCTAGAGGGACCAGTCCCCGAGAGCAACTTCTGCCGGCAGAGCTTTTCTACCAATTTCTACGCATACGAGGACCGGTCTCTCCCGCCAAGGACCGGTCCCCAAGAGCAAACATTATGCGCAGAGTTTTTCTACCGCACTCCCTACTTACAGCTACCGGTCCCTCCCCCCAGGGACTGGTCCCCAAAAGCAATTCCTACAGTTGTGCAGATTTTGCACAGCTTGCTCTCACGGGTCCGCTACAACGCACTTTATGCATGTTTGATGGCCTCAGTTTTTCCAAAGCATACCCAACCGACAATCGGTCGATTCTGATCGAAGTTCAACTCTCGCATTTCGGGAATTCACTTCCTTACATCCTCCCCTCCATAAAAGGAGTTTCGTCCTCGAAATAAACTCAATTTCAACTTAAACTCACCTTAACTTAAACTCATACCTCAACTTAGTCTTCGAAAAGATGAGGATGGTGCGGTTTCATCTCGTCCTCGAGTTCCCACATGGCTTCACGATCATCGTGATTGCTCCGCCGAACCTTAACGTAGGGAATCTCGCGATTTCTCAATTTGCGCACTTCTCGCGCGATAATCGACACCGGGAACTCTTCATAGCTCATATCTTCTTGAAGTTTCGGCGGCTCATATATCAAAGCGTGATCCGGGTCGTGGATGTACTTGCGAAGGTTGGAGACGTGGAACACATTATGCACATCAGCGAGCTTCGGCGGCAATGCAATTCGATAAGATACCGCTCCGATACGCTCCAACACCTCGTACGGTCCGATGTACCTGGAACTTAGCTTCCCCCGAACCCCAAAACGCTTCACACACCTCTCATAGGTGACACCTTCAAAAAGACGCGGTCGCCCAACGCGAACTCCAAGTCTCTACGGCGCTTATTTGTGTAACTCTCTTGTCTAGATTGCGCCGTGAGCAATCTTTGACCGGCAAAACGGACCTTTTCTTCCGCCTCCCGCAAAATATCAGGGCCTAATACCGCACACTCGCCCACATCACTCCAATGTATAGGAGATTGACACTTCCGCCCATAGAGAGCCTCGAACGGTGCCATTCCTATACTAGCCTGATAACTATTGTTGTAGGCAAATTTGGCCATTGGTAGGTGATCACACCAACTCCCCTTGTAGTCAATGACACTCGCCCACAACATATCCTCCAAAATCTGTATGGTCCTTTCTGATTGCCCATCTGTCTCAGGATGAAATGCAGTGCTGAAATCGAGCCGTGTGCCCAAATCTTCCTGCAGGCTCCTCCAAAAACGTGAAGTGAACCGAGGGTCTCGATCCGATACTATTGACTTCGGCACCCCGTGCAACCTCACTATCTTGTCAAGGTATACCTACGCCAATCTATCACCTGCCCACGTAGTGTGGATCAGAAAAAAGTGAGCCGACTTTGTTAAACGATCCACAAGCACCCAGATTGCATCGTGGCCGCTCGTCGAATGAGGCAAGCCGACCACAAAGTCCATCGATACATCTTCCCATTTCCAAACGGATATAGGTAGACTCTGAAGCTTTTCCGCTCGAAACCGACGCTCTGCTTTAACTTGTTGGCATACCAAGTATTTTGCCACAAAGCGTCCAATATTGGCTTTCATTCCCGGCCACCAATAGAGCATCTTTAAATCATGATACATCTTGGTGCCGCCCGGATGGTCACTATAAGGAGACCAGTACACTTCCTGCAAAATTAGCTTACGCACTTCTTCATTCTTCGGCACACACCACCGGTTTCGAAACTGAAGCGCACCTCCGGTGTCTACACTAAAATCACCACAACGTCCCTCCTCGATGTCATGCCGCACCTTTTCGAGACTCGGGTTCGCAGGTTGCAGACTTTTAATCCTCTCCAACAAGGTCGGTTGGACAACGAGAGTCGACAACATAGTCGGGACTTCCGGAGCTACAACCTCGAGATCCATCCGCCCTATTTCCTTCCATAGGGGCACTTGATTCGTAACCCACAATGCGAGGTTCTCCGTCGACTTTCTACTAAGTGCATCTGCGACTACATTCGATTTCCCGAAATGGTAGAGGATCGTGAAGTCATAATCCTTTAGTAACTCAAGCCACCGCCGTTGTCGCATATTAAGCTCCTTCTGTGTAAATAGATATTTTAGACTCTTGTGGTCAGTATATACCTCGCAAGGCGCACCGTACAAATAATGCCTC
The DNA here is from genome assembly GCF_001540865.1 of Ananas comosus. Taxonomy (NCBI): domain Eukaryota; kingdom Viridiplantae; phylum Streptophyta; class Magnoliopsida; order Poales; family Bromeliaceae; genus Ananas; species Ananas comosus. The sequence continues at coordinate 18,690 of NW_017891192.1, forward strand.
CACAGTTTGAGAACAAATACGACTGCGGCTAACTCTAAGTCGTGGATCAGGTAGTTCTTCTCGTAGCTCTTCAACTGACGGGACACATAAGCGATCACCTTCCCGCCTTGCATCAGAAGACACCCCAAACCCAAATAGGACGCGTCACTATACACCACGAAGTTTTAACCTTGCATCGGTAAGGTGAGCACCAGAGTCGAAGTTAATCTTTTCTTCAACTCCTTGAAACTCCAGTCGCACTCGTCACTCCAGACGAACTAGGTTCGCCCTAGACTCACATCTCAAACCCCTAGGTGAGGACCCATGTCAACCTAACCGGGATAGTCTGCGGACAACTACGTCTTTCCTCAACGTGACCACCTCCGAAGTGCACTAATGGATGGAGCGACCAACCCAAAAACAGACTATATGAGTATGATCCGATCCTCGCCAATTGAGGATACCCTGTAACTAGGGTCATCAATATCACACCGATCTCATACAAGATGTCAAGTAGGGAAACTCACCTATTCCCTAAGTCAACATATCAAAAGTGTTCTTGTACACTAAGTTCTAATGCCACTCATCAAGTCATTTGCTTGGTTAACATGCCACTCGTCATGATGAAGAATCTCGAGTACACTAATTCACATGTCATTGTTTTCATGGATACAAGATCAAGTTGTCATTTATCCTTTCCTCTATAGGGTTCTATGTTACTATAACTCATTCTCATGCACCCTAAGTCCAAGTGTCAAGCCTCTATGCTACACTACAAAAGAGCTTGCAAGAATAGTAAATGTAACCATCTAGACACCCTATCATGCATAGGTTCACATAAGGAATATGATCAACATATATATACTCAGACATAGGAAGCAGCTCAACTGCTTCGAGCTGGCACCACCCAAATCTAGACGATGCTACGAGGTTGGGAATCCGATTTCGCGATCCTTAGTCGCCGCTTCGACCCTTCGGGTAAACACGAAGCCACGAACGTCTCCTCTCAGCAATATCTTTTCACCGGCTCGACGAATCGACAAACCGACTTCTCACACGCGTTTAGGCACCTAGCAATTAGGTTTACATGCCATCAATTTAGATCAAACCCTTCGATTTCCAAAAACCCCATTTGGAGCCCTAGCTTTGTACTATTACAAGAATACCCTTTGAAGCTTTGATTTCTAGCAATAAACCATCTAGCTAGCATCTAGGGGTTCCAATAAAACCAATTTCAAGGTATAAAAATCCATCTCTAGGGATTTACCATGAAAGCTCTCAAAGCTTACCTCACTAAGCTTGCTCCAATGGAGGGAAGAAGATGAAGATGGCGATGATCTTCTTCTTAGCTTCAATCTTCTCTACTCCTCCTCCTCCTTTCCACCTTGAAGAGAGAGAGAGAAGAGCTCTAGAGAGAGAAGGAGAGTGTTTTAGGGTAAAAGGGAGAAATGAGAGAAAGAGAGGGCTCCTCCTATCTATACCCCATCATAAGTGCACATTTGCACAAAACACCCTTCAACTTTGCAAGTTAAGCACAGCCTAGTCTGGGTAGTTTTCGGGCACGGCGACCGGTCTGTCCCTAGAGGGACCGGTCCCCGATAGCAACTTCTGCGGGCAGAGCTTTTCTGCCAATTTCTACGTGTACGGGGACCGGTCTCTCCCGCCAGGGACCGGTCCCCGAGAGCAAACATTGTGTACAGAGTTTTTCTGCCGTACTCCCTGCTTACGGGAACCAGTCCCTCCCGCCAGAGACCGGTCCCCGAGAGCAATTCCTGCTATTGTGCAGATTTTGCACAGCTTGGTCTCACGGTTCACACTAATGCACTTTAATGCATTTTGATGGGCCCGGGCTTTTTCGAGCAATCAGCATACCAACACCACGCATAAGTCGAATCCTGATCGAAGTCGTTAAACTCTCGTATTGTGGGAATTCACTTCCTTTACAGCGGGGGTAGTCTCTTCATCCTAATAGATTGGATATAAGCTGGGCGAAGAGCGGGATAGCTCTTCCCCCTATGATGATTTGAGGTTGGGTGACAGACACTATGAGTTGTAGTCGAATCCCAGTAGAGTGGATTTGCGTACCCCCAGTTGAGTGGTATTTAAGCCAGGGTAAGTGAGACTGTCCTTTGCCCTCGAGTTTGCGCTGACTTTGCCGCGATATTGCGCGCGATGATTGACTCGAAGACCAAGTCAGGTGGATAGTATTGTACAAGGTTAATAAACCTTGAATGAACAGAATATCAATGAGTGAATCTAAGAATTGAGGAAATACTTAGAAGTCAGGTTAGATGGCTAAGGTAGCGAAATAAAAGTAGAATCGGGTGATCTACTTAGTATGTTGCATAGATCTGCATTAAATTGCCATGTCTCATTGTTGCATGTTCGACATGAACATGTATGATGTTAAGTTGCATATATTACTTATCATATAATAGTATATATATATATAGTAATATATACTATATAATATATATAGTATATATAGTATACTTATATATGTTATTGGACTAACTTGTTGCAGTGCCTCATTAGACCTATTGGTTGAGCTTTTCCCTTGGGTGGCCGTACCCACTGAAAACTATGGACAATAGTTCTTACCCCCATGTTGTTTTTTGGGGGGTACAGGTTCACACGAGCAGTGCGGCGGCGCGAGGAGAGGGCGTAGCTCCATAGATAGCGCTCTACCACCGAGACCAGAGATAGCGGTACTTCAAATTGGTCTAGCTTAGGGGTTGTGGAAAGAAAATAAAACAATGTTGTAATAATGATGATTGTATTTGGAAGAAAATGTAAACGTATAACTTGGGTTGAATGCTTGTAATAGCTTAGTTGTTTTATGTTTTTGATACTTCCTTATGCAATCTATGCTTGAATTCTGTTCCTAGTTGGAACATCGTGAATTCTATTGATTGCAACATCTAGGACGTACAGAGGAGACTCTATCTGTTCGGCGGCCTGTGGGCATGCTAGAACCCGACCAAATAGGCAGGGTGCGGGGCGTGACAGTATGAGAGCGTTTCTTATTGCCATAGGCGAGTGGGTATGGCAATCAATTGAATTTGGATGGAAACATCCTACTAAGGTTGTCGATAATGTTAGCGTCCCCAAACCTAGAAATAAGTGGTCAAAGGAAGAGAATGAATTATCATCGTTCAATGAAAAGGTATCAATGCTTTATTTAATGCTTTAAATCAAACCGAATTTTCTCGAGTTTCGACGTGTGAAACTGCCAAAAAAAAATTAGGACACTTTACAAGTTACACATGAGGATACAAGCTTGGTAAAGGTTCAAAAATTACAAATGTTAACTAGTAGATTTGATTCAATTCACATGGAAGAACATGAAACCTTTATCAAGTATTATACTAGTCTTCAAGATATTGTTAATACTTGTGCTAACTTGGGAGAAAAGATTTCTGAACCAAAAGTTGTTCAAAAAATTTTGAGAACCCTTCTACAATGATTTCGTCCAAAAGTTGCGGCTATAGAAATGGTAAAACATCTTGATGAATTAAAAATAGAAGAATTAGTTGGTGCATTTCAAACTTATGAAATGACTTTTCCTTCTAATTCATCTTCTTCCAAGTTGCCTTCTAAAGCTTCAAGTATGGCTTTTAAATCAACAAAAGGAGACGACTTGACATCTTCATCTTCGGATTCGGACTCAGACGTAATCTTGGAGGAGTTCAAAAAGCAACTGGCGCTTTTAACGAGAAAGTTTCGTCGGAACTTTAAGAAGAAGCTACCGTCCAAACCAACCTCCTCCAAGCAAAACAAATCAAAAGGGAGTAGTTTTTCTAAGTTTAAAAAATTTGAAAGTTCATCAAAAGATTTTTCAAAAGAAAAGAAGAATGTTGAAGGACAAATCCAATGCTGTAAGTGTAGAGGATTTGGTCATATTGCATCGGATTGTCCTAATAAAAAATCTTTAAAAAAGAAAGCGATATAAGCCATTACTTGGGATGATTCCTCATCTAACGAGTCAACCTCAAGTGATGAGGATATAAATGCCACTGCACTTCTTGCACATGATTATTCTTTGGGATAATTGCCTATATACCCCTCACACGTTCGGATATATCCGATCTACCCCTGCTTTTTTTCTCTTTCTAAAATACCCTTCATACGTTCCACCGTTATTCTAAAATATCCCTGCAGTTATCCTCTATTAGCTTAACTCGGGTTAAACATTGTATACTAGAGTTAAAATCTAAATAAAATACCTATTTTGCCCCTACCATATTATACTAATTCCTTAAGTTATTCTCTCTTTCTCTCCCAACTTGGTCGCCAGCAGCTCACCGCCACCGCCAACCTCGGCGGCGACTCCTCCGCCTCCACCTCGCCTCATCTTCTCCTAGACCACCACCACCTCCCACA
>NW_017891193.1:0-23046 GCF_001540865.1 Ananas comosus
AGGAGAGAGGAGGGGCCAAGCCAAACATACGTAACTTCACATACGAATAACCACGATTCGCTTGTTAAAATCTGCGTGAAATTATTAGAAAAGGCGAAGGTCAGTAATACACATCCGTCGAGTCTTGCACCCTGAATAATGAATCATCACTTTCAAATATAGAATGGAGTATGATTGCGATCACGCACCAGGGGATGCTGCTCGGGGAGTAAATAATATAGGGCAACACTATGCCCAACAGGATCCCATTGGGCAATAGTAGGTGACATTGTACTCATGACAAGTAGTAAACTGGGTATACTGTAGCGTAATACTGCCTGGATATGTAAACACGAGTCTAACCACCGCTTTGCATATCAGCTGCAAACAATATTCATGGGAGTTTGGATGGTGAAATCCTCCGAATATAGGAGACCAAGTGTCCATCGTTTGCATTCCAATATCCCAATAGTATACGGATAAAATTATGTCTCGTATGCCAAACAGGTACAGGAGATAAGAGGCTTCGGCATTTGCAGGCAGCACATTTCCATCATGAAGTAATCCCTGAAGAGGTTTACACAAAAAGTGGCCTTCGCGAGGGACTTCTCACCAGCTCAATAGCGGCATCTACACTCTAATAGTTCGGCCAAAAATCAGAAGCTGCACGAATCAATCATAAGAAGTCAGCAGGTTAGCTGATGCACAGCTGAGCAAAAACAAACTTCCCTTGATGGAGAACGAATCTGTGGCTTGGTTGAAACGTACCTGCCAGATACGGTAAACGCGCACGTGAGTATAGTCTCCACAAAATTGCCTTTGCAATTTGCAACGGTTTCTCAATTCTCATGCGAGAGCTCGGTGAGAATACGATCAACCCTGTTAATTTGCTGGTCTGTTGTTTTTTTTTATTTTTTCTCTTTTGGATCTTTTAGCACTTGATAATTATATATTTTATTATTCTTTTTATGTCTGCTTAGTCGTAGCGTTTCCTAGATTGATTATTTTCTATATATTTTTTTATTTAGTCTTTACTGTCTGCAGCTTTTCGCTTGTCGAAATATCATAATGTCGTCAAGATTAAGAGCATGACCAAAGCCCATACGGTTAAGATCCTTCATTTTCCTATTAAAATTAATTGCATAATTGAAATTGAATTTCTCTAAAAAATGTAAAAATAAGGATAAATTATATAATAACTATTAAGGGCAACAAGACTTTCTACCACAACTATATGAAATATTTCGTTCATTCATATCTTTTAACAAAATAAACCGGAAATATAAATAAATAAATTATAATTTCATGCGAAAAAATCTTGTTTTTGATGTTTGTGTTCTAAAGTGTTCTAGTTAGCAGGTATAAGTCCTCTATAGTGTTCAGTGATTTATAGTAAATATAATTTGCTATGTTTTAAAATTAGCGATTCATTATGAGGATCAAACTCTATGTAATCATTATTCCGAACAAAATAGTGAACATAACAAAACGGGATATAATCTCACAAATTATGCACTAAAAATACTTTACAAAAATTCACTGGGTAAAATAACTCATAGTAGAAGGAATATTGAAGAGAGGCTGTCCATTGTGGAGCTAATGAAAACTTACAAAAAATTTGAGTAAAATAGATATTAGGTTTAGAAAAGATAGATAGTCGATATTTACGTTTTTTTTTCCCGGCTATATATACGCTCCGGGACACAAAACAATTATTAAAATTCCATTAAAAATAATTTATCCTGTTTAAGACATAATTATATACTCCGTATGAGTTTAAAAAATAATAACAAAAAAACATAAATAATCATTATAAACTTATTGTATTTATGTTAAGTAATTTATAAATAAAATGAAATCAAAATGACACAACGGGTTCTTGTCGGCCCCGCCCCTTCACCTTTCATTTTTTTTTTGCCCTCCTGCTTCCCTCCTCCTCCCTCCTCCTCTCTTCCGCTTCCTCCCCCTCTTCTCCTCCCGCCACTTTCGTATTCACCTTCCCTCCCTTCCCCCCTACTTCTCTCCACATCTTCTTCTTCCCCCTCTCCGTCGTGATGCCCTGCTTCTTCGCTTCCCCTGCCCCCCTGTGTGTCCCATGTTCACGTCTCGCGCTTACACCATTCTCACCCGGGGTGCTCTTGAGCACTTTTTCAAACACACTATACTTCGAAACTCTAGAATATTATATTTTTTTCAACCTTTTCTGCCTTTCAATTAATCTTCATGATGGATCTTCCAGCACTACTTCGGGACCCGACGGTGTTACCTTCCACATGTACTGTAAGTATTTCGCACTCCTGTTTTTGATGAACTCTTTCCAAATGCTTTTAAACAAGGATTTTTTTTCTCCTTTCCTTTTTTTTTAAATTCAAAACTCCCCCATAAATTAAGCAATCCTCACAATTGAAAATATGACAAATTTAGTCTATAAGAGAAATCCTTCATCATATCGCAACTACCACCAAATTAATAAATCACAAAATAAATGATTCAAAATTGATGATTTCATGCAATAAGAAACATATAAGAATTATACGTCAAAATAATAATGGATAAAGACGATAATTAATATGATTTAACTAATGATAGTAGTAATACGTTTACCACGACATTAAAGAAATTCTTCCAAATAAAAATTTCACAATCATCTCCTTTCTAAAAAAAATTGAAATCCAAAGAACCTCCTCAAAAAGAATTTAAACCAAAATCAAACCGCGCAAAATTCACGTAAACATGTAATGCAATAATAAATACACAACACTATCAAATTACACTAAAGATCAAAAGACTAAGACGAAACACGAATACAACCTTTCCGGAATCAAACTTGACGATCATTGTTTCTCGCTTTCGACGTTAGGTGCCGTTTGTTTAGAACTATTCGACACGTTGGTGTTTCTTCGTGAGCTTTGTATTGAACTTTGAAAGTTGAATTTTAGTAAGACGATTCTTTGAGTACAGACTAATTGGATATATCCTTTTGATTCGCGGGGAAGCGAGTTGTAAACGATGTCGATGAGGTTTGCGAGGCGACCGATGTGTAACAAGCCACTTGTTCTCTTCTCCTATTGGCATTCCTTTTAGTATTCCTTGACCAGCCCTACATTTAGACACTTGCTTTGAAGTTGTGAAGCATTAAGACGATGCGGTTGCCTGCTTCTCAACATAGTGCGTTCAAAACCAGCCAGCTGGTACGTTTACACCAATCCGAGCATGGTGCCATTTCTTGATCCGAAGAAAATCGGAAATCGATTGGGTTGACGAACTTGACGATCAACGACTATTGGATTGTGGATTCTCTCGAATTGTTGCTGCAAAACCCAAAAAAAAAAAATCTTAAAAACAAAATCCAATTAGTCGTAAGAGATTTGATCGTTGCATTCCGCTCCATCTAGCTTACTTTGGAGGCATGAATATTTTATCAATTATGATTCCGTTCCTCCTCTGAAGTTTTATTAAGTTTCCATGTGTTGTTTTTCCTCCTCAAGTTCCAACAAAGAACGTCTCAACGCTTATGATTTACCATTGCTTCTTTGTCAATAAGAATTGATTGTATGCTCGATATGTCTGCATTTGATCCTCTCACATTTTCGACATTGTCTGATGACTCATGATGAGAAAAAAATATGGATATAGTACAACAGAGGATAACACAGCAACATTCGAACGAAGGGAGTAAAAGAATATAGGCAAATTGATATTCTGTTCTCGTCATCTGACGATGATCACATTAATTTTGAATCATGCATTCTTTGCTTATACATACCTTTTTTATACGACTCTTAAGACAATCCGTCGCAATGTTCCTGTAGTCTTTGGACTGACACATTGCTCTCGCCTTCAAGACATCCTTTTATTTCGAAGCCTTTGAACGCTTCTTCTGCTTATATTAACGATGAAATTTAACATAAGCTGTCCGAGTTATCCTACTTTTCGAAAATCCGGCGAAATTTTTCGTGATGCTATTACGTTCGAAAATCGCAAGAATAAATCCGTCGTGAAATATCGAGTCTCTCCTTCGCCTTTGAATATTCAACGCACCCTGCTTTAAGAGAGACTCTGGAAAAGATTATTATAGAAAAGCCATTTCATAGCGTTTGAAAGCTCCTACTAATTCTTGACGTTCATCTCGTCGCATTCCGTCTCGATCGCGGCTACTTATCCCGAAACTTCCGGAAGAGTTCGAATAGAATTTCAGAACAACTTTACATCACGATCTCTCTCCAAATTAGCACATGTATTAATAATACTGAAAGCCTAATAATAAATGAGGTAAAAAATTATGCTCCTCATACGAATAAATCAAATTGAATAGTACAAATTGGAGTTTGAATTTTATACTAAACTAGTAAGTTATGTGTAATTTGTAAGTCCCAATTTCCTTGGGTCTCCACACGCCGAAAACGCGAGAAACTCCGTTTGGACTTGCTTAATAAGCATTTAAGCCCATTCAGTTAAACAAATTTCGTCTTTCTTCTTTGTCACTTGTTCGTGTTTGTTTTACACTTATGAACCTTTTCTAATCGATGTATCCACCGCAAGATTCAATTGATGCAAACCCGCTCAAGATAGCTGATTAGAACCTCATAGCACTTTCCAATAAAGCATAATTCTGCCGCGAAGAGGGTAGTCGATTAATGTTTACCACTTTACGCCATTAGATAACAATTTAATCTAATCCGCTCGAACCAATTAAGCTTTTGAGGAAGCCTCCAAAATCATCTAGAGTATCTATCCCCTCGTAGGGGGTGAATAGGTGAACGCAAAAACCACAAATCTCGATGGCAATAAAAAAATCGCAATAAAACGCAACGATATTTACGTGGGAAAACACAACTTGGAGAAAAATCCACGACCAACACAAAAAATAATTCCTAAGAAAAAGATTACAAGGATATTACCAGGGATCCACGATCAACCTATTACCTCCTATGAATATTCGCCTAGGCCTCAGTTGTCCAACCCTCAGTCCCGAATACCACGAACGTCCCACTATGAACCACGAAGCTTATCACGCTGATCGACGCACCGATCCCCACGAGCCAACGTCCGACAACAACACGCCGTCAAAATACCCGAATCACGACGCCGTCATGAGAGCATCATGATTAATGTGATACCTTCGCTTAGGAGTATCGAAAAACCAAAGAAAGAAACTCCAAGCGAACGAGATCAATCGACATAATAGAGAAGCGAAACGATATCTCGATTATGATCTAAAGATAATTTGTAAAAATAGTCTAGAATAAAACCGAGCCTCTAGGTCTCAACATTATCATATATGCTGATATTAAGAAACCCCTATAAAGCTTTATTTATAGACTTTAGAATCAAAAAGAGTAGGATTACAAAGTTTTCAAAATCAGCACCTTGTACCGGAACAAGGAATTTTCCAGGGTACAACCATGAGAAATTGTCTGCAAGCTTCATGTAAATCTGAATAGCCGTTGCTTGTTACCGAAACACGTCCGACAGCATGATAGCTTGTACCGGAACAACCATAACATTCTCGCAAACATATGCTACATGGACAAAAGCCTTGTCGTACATTACAAGCATTTTCGCTGAAAACATCATATGTTTGAATTTACAAACTTAGAAAACTTATAATCAATTATTAATTTAAAATATGATATCTAAAATCTATAATTAATATAATCCATAACCAAATTTAAACATTACCTACGCATACTTTGATTCAGTTTTTGCGTTTTTTGCAGTCTTTCGATTCTTCGAAGTCTGGATCTTCGATCTTCAATATTTACCGCTCCGAACTTCTTCAAGACTCCGACTCGACCCACGAAACTTGCCAACACATAGGACCTAACATGTCCACTAAGTCAAGCATGGTGATTATGATCAAGAGTACCAGATTTTAAACATTTTTCTCATAAGAGACATTTCCAAATGTGCGATAAGAATACTTAACACATGCATAGATACTACACATAAGGCTCTACACATAGAGCGAAATATTCATGATACATAATGCATGCATTCTAAGCATTCAAAAATTCACATAAATCCTATCTAGGATGAAAATGCATAAACCACGATGATACGAAAGCATTTAACCACTTAGGAGACATTTTCTCCTATTCCAATGAAGCCAAACCCACCGAAGCTAATCGAAACCCTTTATTTGCTCCAATGAAGGTGTCCACCACTCTCCTAGTACCCTAAAGGTATAGAAAAGAGAGTTAAACGAACCTTACTAACACCCAAGTGATCGAACATTAAGCAACTCAAGAAAAGGATGAAAAACTCACCGAACGCGAAGGAAACTCCCTCGATCTCCAAATGGGAGTTAAGAGTCCTTCAAAGCCAAACTAAGCCATGATTCTAAACCAATCAATTTGGTTCTAGAAGCCTCAAATCAAAAATTTCCATTTCTAACCCTAAATCACAAAATCTAAGGTTTCATCTAGAAGAAGCTACCCAAAACTTGATCCAAGGGGGAGATTAAGTATACTAACCTCACAAGATGCTCAAAACCAAGCTCTAAGTCCTCTAGGGTTAAAGGTTGATCCTCAATCAAGCTCCAACAAAGATCTCAAGCTTCTCCAATGGTGGAAAACCATCAAAAAGCAAGAAGGAGAAGAAGAAAGAGATCAAAACTAGTTAGAATCCAACAAAAATGGAGAAGGAATCAAATGGGAGGAGTTCTCACCTCTTCTCCACAGGTCTAGGGCTCAAAAGAGCCCCCGAAGGGCTGTGGTGGTGTTTAAATAGAGATGCAACAATTGTAAAAACACCCCTACCCGAAAAACTGCCCAGTCTGCATTGTGTACCGGTATACGGGAAAGTGTACCGGTACACTTCCTATGAAACAGCCCAACCCGAGCCTCGGGTTGGTAGAAAATCCATAGTGTACCGGTACAACCATCATGGTGTACCGGTACAAATCCTGTACTGGTACAACCATCAAGGCTGTACCGGTACACAGCCTAGCTGAGGCTGACCCGAGAGCAGGACCAACAATCCATCTTTTTGGATTTTGGTACAAGCTTTAAACCTCAATTCTCGGGATGCGAGCCATAGGTCGGAACACTGTCTACGACCCTCCAGAATGTTTGGTAAAGCTCGGAACACAGATCAAATACTTGAACCTCGCAATTTGCGAAGGTCTAGTGTGTTACATTCAACCCTCCTAAAAAGGAGTTTCGTCCGCGAAACTCAAAATGCAACATACCTCAAGACTCCATCTGAGAGAGATGGGGATAACGCTTCTGCAAGGCGCTCTCTAGCTCCCACGTGGCTTCTCTCTCCGTGTGGTTACTCCAAAGAACCTTCACGTACGGAATATCCTGATTCCGTAGTTTCTTCACCTCGCGAGCCAAGATCTTCACTGGTTGCTCTTCGAAGCTCAAATCGTCTCGCAACTCCAACAGTGTAGCATCCAACACATGAGTCGGATCGAAGATGTACTTCCGAAGGATCGATACATGGAAGACGTTGTGTATGCCCGATAGGTTCGGTGGTAGAGCAAGTCGATACACTTCCAGACCTATACGTTCCAAAATCTCGTACGGTCCAATGAAACGGGGGCTCAACTTACCCCGAATCCCAAATCTCCTGATCCCTTTAGTCGGCGAGACCTTCAAGAAAACATAGTCTCAAACTTAGAACTCCAAGTCTCGCCGTCGTCGGTTGGCGTAGCTCCTCTGTCTACTCTGTGCCGTCAAAAGTCGCTTCCGAGCAATACGAACCTCCTCAGCTTCCTGGAGCACGTCAGGCCCTAAGGCCAATCTCTCACCAACTTCACTCCAATGAAGTGGCGATCTATACTTCCGTCCATAAAGTGCCTCGAAGGGTGCCATCTTGATGCTTGCTTGATAACTATTGTTATAAGCAAACTCCGCCATCGGTAGATGCTGCGACCATCCTCCCTGGAAGTCTATCACACATGCTCGGAGCATATCCTCTAAGGTCTGAATAGTGCGCTTCGGCTGCCCGTCACTCTGAGGGTAGAAAGCAGTGCTAAAGTCCAGTCGAGTGCCTAGGGCGTCCTGTAGACTCCTCCAAAAATGAGACACAAACCGGGTGTCTCGATCCGATACAATTGATGTAGGCACTCCGTGAAGCCGCACCATCTCATCAAGGTACACTTGTGCGAGCTTCTTCCCAGTCCAAGTAGTATGAATAGGTATGAAGTGCGCCGACTTCGTCAACCTATCCACGATCACCCAAATAGCATCATGCCCCGCTTGGGACCGAGGCAATCCAGTCACAAAATCCATGGTGATCTTCTCCCACTTCCACACGGGAATAGGCAAACTCTAAAGTTTTTCCGCGGGTAATCGATGCTCAGCCTTTACTTGTTGGCAAGTTAGACAACGAGTTACGAACTCGCCAACATCCTTTTTTATCTCGGGCCACCAATAGAGCAACTTTAAGTCCTTGTACATCTTGGTGCCACCCGAATGTATAGCATACGGTGCTCGGTGTGTTTCTTGAAGAATGTCCTCTTTGATTCCCGCATCCGCCGGTACACATAACCGTCCGCGAAAACACGTCAATCCTTGATCATCTACAAGAAAGTCGCCGGTGCAACCATTAACCATTTTATCTCTAATCTTTTGCAACTCCGTATCGGAAGCTTGCTTCTTTTTAATCCTATCCACAAGTGTAGGTTGCACTACCAAAGTCATCAACCTCAAAGGCGTGTCTAGAGTCACCACCTCCAACTCCAACCGCTTCATCTGCTCGATCAACTGCGGTTGAGTAACAACATGCATTGCTAAGTTTTCCGTAGATTTCCTACTTAGAGCATCCACCACCACGTTAGCCTTGCCCGGATGGTAAAGAATCGTCAGATCATAATCTTTGAGAAGCTCCAACCATCTGCGCTATCTCAAGTTCAACTCCTTCTGAGTAAATAGGTACTTTAAGCTCTTGTGATCCGTGTATACTTCACACCGCTGGCCATAAAGATAGTGGCGCCATAGCTTCAATGCGAACACTACGGCCGCCAACTTCAAATCATGCGTCAAATAGTTCTTTTCATATTCCTTTAGTTGGTGCGAAGCATACGCTATCACCTTGCCATCCTGCATCAAAACGCAACCCAATCCATTAAATGAAGCATCACTATAAACCACATACCCTGCTCCAGTAACTGGCAGGGTTAGGTCGGGTTGGTCGTCAATCATTGCTTCAACTCTTGGAAGCTTCTCTCGCACGTCTCATTCCAAACAAACTTGACTCCTTTATGCGTGAGCCTCGTAAGGGGAGTAGATAGCTTGGCGAACCCCTCAACAAATCTCTGGTAGTACCCGGCTAATCCAAGGAAGCTCCGTATCTCCGTGACTCTCGTTGGTCTCGGCCAATCCTTGATCGCTTCAATCTTCTTAGGATCCACGGTTATACCTGATCCCGATATCAAATGTCCAAGGAAAGCTACCTCTCGAAGCCAAAATTCATATTTTTTCAGCTTGGCATAGAGCTCATTTTCCCGAAGTACTTGAAGTACAAGCCTCAAATGCTCCTCGTGATCTGCATCACTTCGGGAATAGACCAAAATGTCGTCGATGAACACCACAACGAACCTGTCTAGATAAGGCTTAAAAACACGGTTCATTAGATCCATAAAAGCTGCCGGGGCATTAGTAAGTCCAAACGGCATAACAATGAACTCATAATGTCCATACCATGTTCTAAAAGTCGTCTTCGATACATCCTCGGGTTTGATCTTTAATTGGTAGTATCCCGACTATAAATCGATCTTGGAATACACACACGATCCCTGAAGCTGATCAAACAAGTCGTTGATCCTCGGCAACGGATACTTATTCTTGATCGTGACTTTATTAAGTTCACGATAGTCCACGCATAGGCGAAGTGATCCGTCCTTTTTCTTGACGAACAAAACTGGTGCTCCCCAAGGCGAGACGCTGGGTCGAATGAAGCCTTTATCCAGAAGATGCTGCAGTTGTGCCCTCAGCTCCTTCAGCTCAGCCGGTGCCATCCTACAGGGCACTTTCAAGATTGGAGTAGTCCCAGGGACGAGATCTACCACAAACTCGATCTTCCTATTGGGTGGCATACCCGGTAGCTCAGCTGGAAACATGTCATAAAACTCCCGCACCACCGGGATATCCTCAATCCTAGGGGTATCACCCTCGCCCCTCAACACAACACTAGCCAAGTAGGCTACACAACCTCTGCTGATCAGCTGCCTGGCTCGAGATGAGCTGATCGTCATCGCAAAAAACGAACTCCAGCATCCTCTAAACACAACCTCAGTCTGTCCCGATTCTCTAACAGTAACCGTGCGATTCTTGCAATCGATCGTGGCATAATACTTGGTTAGCAAATCTATGCCCAAAACCACATCAAATTCCTCCAGCTTGCGCAAGGCTAGCAAGTCCACGGGCATAATCCAATCTCCTACCCGAATAGGGCAACTGGGGCAATACTCTATAATATCCAAAGAGTGGTCGGGGACAACTACACGTCCCGGACGCAACAAAGAAAGCATAGGGATGCCATGCAACTCGGCAAATAGCCGATCTATGAATGAATGTGATGCACCAGTATCAAACAATGCACGAACTCTAATGCCATCAAATAAAATGATACCCGCAACCACATCCTCGGCTGCTGCCGCCTTCTCGATCTAAGCGGCATACATGCGCCCACTCGGGGCCTGTCGGGATCTCTTGCTCTGATGCTGGTCGGGTGGCCGCCCGGTCTGCTACTGTGCCGATGGAGTCCCTTGGCTGGCGGCTGGTAGAGCCGGTGCCGATGCAGATGATGGTGCCGGTGACGAACCCCTCGGGCACTCGGTCCGAAAGTGGCCCTCCTGGCCACACTGGAAACACCTTCCTCCCCGCTGCGGGCACTGCGGTGGAATGTGGGGACCACCACAAATCACGCACTGGGGAGGTCGGCGTCGGTTAAAACCTCCACGGTGAGTCGCCGAGCCACGCCCACGCTGCTGGCTCCTAGGATGCTTCGGCGGTCTCCTAGAGTGTGTTTGGCTCGCACCCTCAGCCGCAGGCCTCTTGGCCTTACCCTTGTCCATAGCCTCTGGCCGCTCCTGGACATCTGCCGCACCGCTCTCCATGATGAGCGCGCGATCCACCACCTCCCGATATGTTTGGAGGTTAGAGGATTGCACAAACCGGAAGATCGACGGTCGCAACCCTCGCTCGAAGATGCGGGCCTTGTCCTCGTCGTCCTGCTCGACGAAAGGCACGCAGTGTAGAAGCTGAGAAAACTCCCGCTCGTACTCGGCTACTGTCCTGTCTCCCTGGCGCAAGTTGCGCAAGTCTTGCTCCATCTTTCCCTTGACGCTGGTCGGGAAGTAGTGCTCCAAAAGAATCTCCTTGAACCTCTTCCAGGTAATAGCTGCCAAGTCAGTGTTGGGGTGCTCCTGGAGATCCAACCACCAGCGATAGGCCTCGCCGTCCAGGTGGTGTGTGGCGAGCCAAACCCGATCCCTCTCCTCCATAAAGGTGTCGCGGAAGAGCTTCTCTATGTGCATCAACCACTTCTCCATGATCAAGTGGTTGACCTTCTCACCGTCGAAGATCCGGGGACCGCACCTCCTGAACTCGTTGAGGCGCTCCATCAGTCAGTCCTGCTCCGCTCCCTCAACCAACACGGGGAAAACAACTCCGATTGGGGGCGCCTGAACAGGTGGCGCCGCCAAAGCCTCCTCCTGAGGTGCGGCCGCGGGCGCCGCAAGCTACGAACTGGGCGCAGGGGACGGCGCTCTCGGCGTGACGTCCACAACTGGTGCTGGCGGTGTAGGGGCGTGGGTCTCCCTGGAAGCTGCTGCCTGCTGCAGAAGAAGGTCCTCCAGGTGCTTTATCTGCGCCTCCTGCCGGCGCGCCGCCTCCATCTGCTGTGCCACCATATCAGTGAGGGCCACAAGCTGGCCCCTCAACTCATGGACCTCGCCGGATCCGGAGGTAGCGGAGGTCTCGACCTCCTCCAAGTTTGTCGTATTATCCGCTCCGGCAGATTGAGAGCGTGTAATCGGTATCGTCACTACAACATCATAAAAGCGTAAGTTAGTAAACTCACGCTATCGAATTGTAATACACTGAACTTTTGCAAATTACGGAGTTCGAGTGTGTGGCATGAGTTGTGGAACTATCCTACATGTTCTAAAAGGCTTGGACAAGTTTTTGGACAAGTTAGAGAGTGATCGGATTGCCGGAGACAAGAAAGTGCATTGCTTCTCAGCATTGGGCAGATTTTGCATTGTGTACCGGTACAGGCATTATGCTCTACCGGTACAGCAAGCAGTTGAGGCAGCTAGTGCGTGGCAGCAGGGATTTTTTGGTCTTTTCACCTCTTGTTTTTATCTATTTCAGTCCAGCACGACCAGGGATGCTTTCTGGAGTGTGCTAGAGCTCAGAGAAGCTGCCCTGCACCTTTCTCTCTCTCTCTCTCTCTAGGATTTTTCTCCCTCTACAAAGGAGTCGCCGTTTTGCGCCAATTTCGCCTCCTGCTCGACGCTCGCTGTTTAGGTGGACTTGGGGCCAGCTTTTAAAAGGTAAAAAGGAGTGTTTTGATAGTATGACTCATGTCTAATGCTGAGAATCACTGAAAGAAAGTTTTAGAGGAATATTTACTTTGATTTTTCTCTAATTCATAGTTTAGCGTCGGATTTTGACGCGTTTTGGTTTCGTTGCTTCCATCTGCGTGTAACAGGGATTCCAGCAGCTAGAGGTGAGTTTTTTTAGCTGTGATTTGACCCCCTTAGACCAGGGATGAACTACATTGAAGCATGTTTGAGGTAATTAGCTACTTATAAAGCTAATTCGGAACTAAATGCGATTTGTTGGAACAACTTGACGCAGGATTGTATGATTTCTTCGCAGCAGGTCTTTGGAGCCTCTTTGAGCGGAACGTGTACTCTTGGAAGCTGGTTTGGAGGGTATTCTAATTAAGGGTAATTAGAAATTTCAGTTTTAAAACTGATTTTGCAAGATTTCGATGATATTAATCTATTATTGAGCGTTTGGATGCCATTTCGATGTTGTCTACAGCGAGAGTGCGACCGAGCTTTGGATCATCTTTAGTGAACTTGTGAGAGCTCTTGGAGACTCATCTTGAGGTATTAAACTAGCCCGAAACAGGGATTCAAGCTACTGTTTTGTACTAAGTGCGAATTGTGCCTAGATCGGACATTTCGATTGTAATAGTGATGCCACTTTCGTGCCTTGTTTTTCAGCAGAGTTGAGACCTTGTGGAGCTGATTTTGGGAGTTCCTTTGGACTGATTGGAGCCTAGTAATAGGTGGGTTTGACCTAACCAGAGCAAGTGAAGCTCTCCTATGTTCTATATGTCATTATAGAATGGGTTTGTTGTGCGCTTTTTGCGACTACGTGATTGCTATGAATTTGGATATCTTTGCCACCATGTTTGATATGTTTGATATTGTACCTCTATGAAGTAGAGATGAAGTAGAGAGACTGCATGCATAAAAGTACTTATGATCATGTGTAATACTGTAGAATGACTTATGAATAAGTGTAGGATGCACTTATAAAGTAGAAAATAATGACATTCTCTTGATTCTAAAGTAGAGAACCATGACATGCTTATGACTATGTTGACAGTGCCATAATAGTGGAAAGATTATAATGCTATGTGATTTAGCATTACTCTTACATGCTTACAATCTAGTGGATACTAGTTCTTGTTACTATTTGTGTATTGCAATTCCGATCAGAGGATCGAGGGTAAAAACATTGCAAATGAAAACATGATAATTAAGACATGTGGACAGTGGATATGCTTGCTTGCCATCGTGCTCATTCGCACACGCTTGTGAGGGTCGCTCCCTACAAGCCGACACTCTGGAGTTGGCCTACGCGACAGTTGCTCGCCCGTGCGGGATTGGGTGCCGAAGTGGATTGCCGTGGGGAGTATATACTACCACAGGGCCATGAGGCGCGGCACAAGTTGGACTACCGTGAGTAGGTCCTTATGAACGAAATAGAAGTACTAAATGACTTTTGGACAGTAATGAATGCTTATCAGTTATAGTGTACAATATTTACATACACATTAATGTTTATATTCATGCGTATAGTAGTTGCTATGCATTTATTATTCAGTTGATTCATTACTGCAGAAATCGTGATTACATGTTGATTACATGCCTATGGTTTGCTAGCATTGCATATAGATATCATGCAATTATCGCTTTTACTTTCATTTAGTACATCATGAGCCTAGTGGTGTAATTCGCCGAGGCTGGCGGCTTACCCACTGAGAACTATTGTTAATATTTCTCACATCCTTTTTATTATTGTTTTTACAGAGCCATCTACAGGAGAGGCTAGGGATCGTGGCAAGGGAGTCGCGTCTAGCTAGACATTGCTAGGGGCATGCTAATCGATCACCTTGCTACTCGGGCTACAGCCGAGGGTGATGTCCAGTTTATAGAGAGACTACCATTGTACAGATATTTTGTGTACCCTGTGTTGTATATGAGTCTTTGGATCCAGATGTGGCAGTTTTAGTACTTTCTTTTGTACTTATATTTTGAGTTGGATACTCTCGCTCTTTTGTTGATAGTCTTTATGACTTTTACTACGCTCTGATATCAGGATAGGATTATGTTATGTTTTTACTCCTATCGACTTGTTTCTTGTAGACGCCTTATATACTGTAGGTGTATGGCGGGTCTGTGCACGTACCGGATATGCTTCCGCTGCTAAACGGGCGTGACAGATTATAGTGGTATCAGAGCCTAGGGTTGAGGCTTAGTAGACCTAGCAAACCCTAGGCTGGTTGGACTATAAGAATAGGCTCGTGAGAGACGAGGTCTAGTTGAGGTTGTTGTTAGCGAAAGTACTTTGATTGGTTGATTCATAAACTCCGAATGGTAGGAGTTTGATCGGAATGTGCAATTACTAACTTTGCAGAGGGCCACATTGGCGGCCGACAATGTGACATCGGAAGTTAGTATGCATTACATTTCATTACTTTCGCTTGATTAGCTGGTTTATACCTGAAATAAGGTTCAATAGTGTAGGTTTTATTAATCTATATATTTATTTTTGTGCTGCAGCTCAAGATGCCTTTGACTCGTTCGCAAGCCACCAGGGCCGCTGAGGCGGCTGATGCAGAAGAGGTGGAGATCTCTGCTACCTCTAGGTCTAGTGAGGTCCGGGAGTTGCGGGATCAGCTCGCAGTGTTGACAGATCTAGTGACACAGCAGGCTGCGGCAGCGCGATAGCAGATGGATGCCGCGCGTCGACAGGAGGACAGAATGAAAAGGTTAGAGGATTTACTACTGCGGCAGACGACCGACAGAGAGATTCCTGATCCTACACCTACAGTACCAGACAGGGATGTGACAGTGAGAGCATAGTCACCAGTCCCAGATACACCCCCAGTAGCTCCGAGGGTAGAGCCCAGACAGGAGACAGTAGTACCACCACCAGTGCCTGCGACTACGACAGGGACAGTGTTGCCAGAGATGGTGGGGACTGAGGAGCGAGAGCGGATGATGGAGCAACTGAATGAATTTCGTCGTTGCAACCCTCCTATCTTTGACGGGGAGAAAGCAGATCATTGGGTGGTCGAAAAATGGCTAATGCATATGGAGAATTTATTCTATGATACTTTCGTTGAGGAGCGATATCGAGTTTGGTTCGCGACGCACCATCTTGATGGCGAGGCTTACAGGTGGTGGGTGGATATCCGTGAGGATCCCCGTGTTGATTTATACGCTATCACCTCGACAAGGTTCAAGGAATTATTGTTTACTACCTATTTTCCCCAGAGTGTAAAGAGGCAAATGGAAAGGGATCTGAGAAATCTGAGGCAGGGGACAGGACAGTAGCTGAGTATGAGTGAGAGTTTTCCCGTTTACTGCACTGTGTTCCTTTTGTGGTTAGAGATGATGAGGACAAGGCTCGAATTTTTGAGGCAGGTTTGCGGCCTGCGATTTTCTGATTAGTCCAGGCATCAAACCTATCGACTTATAGAGAGGTGGTAAACCGGGCTTTGATTGTGGAAAAGGGGGCAGAGATTATGAAAGAAAGAGATGTTGTGGATCGAAGCAAAGGAAAGAGGCCAGCAGCTGTCACGCCCCGGGGCTCAGAGGAAGCCTACCCGGTGTGTGCCCAGACCCGCCATACGTCTAAAACATATAAGGCGTCTATAAAAATTTCGATAGATAAAACAATAATACAAGAGATTCTGTGATTATCAGAGATTGTATACTAGTTCTATAACAGGGATAAGGACATAAAGCTGAAAAGTCCCTACAGTAAAAATAAAAATAAGTAGCAATGGGATCCATAACAAGCGACTAAGGGTACCAGGTGGTTCTCGTTACAATGCGGTACAAACCTCTCCTCTTCACAAAATATAAATAGAGGAGTAACTACCTAGGCAAAGAACTCTCCAGGCGAGCTAGTACGAGACATCGTTGCGCGATCCCGTGCCCCCGCCAACCGGACGCCGGTGCCGAAGGCTCTGAAAGGAAACCATAGAAAAACAGTGGGGTGAGACTATTAAAATAATATGTTCCCATGTGGGCAAAAATTACTGACTTCGTGAAATGCACCATAGAACATGCCGAAATAAAGAAAAAAAGTGTCAGTGTCATTATAACAAAAGCAATAAATGCGCGTGTAAATAAATAATAAACGAGTAGCATGATCTGATACTCAACTGACAATTGACATAAGTAAGGGATTATAGCTATATGGACCATTGCAAAACCAAAATAATAAAGATCGGATTATGCCCAATACCCAAAGTTCACAATGTAATAGCTAAAGATGTCATTGGTTTTAACTATTGCTTAGTCCAAGTGCGACTTTAACAGTTATAAAGTTACATAGCATGTTACTGTCAAAGTCCCAATTCTATAAGACCACGAAGGCTGTCTGGCTATCGCCGTGCCTAATGGCCCGTGGTAGTAATATCCCCACTCTAGGGATGAGCTCCCACGGCAATCCACTTTCGGCCATCAGCCAGGCTGCGAGCATATGTGCGATGGCTATCTCAGGAGGTGCCGCTTGTAGGGAGAGACCCTCACAAGTGCATGTGCGAAATGAGCAATGGCAAGCATAGCATAATGATCATAAACCGGTATCACGTCTCAAGTCCAAGGTCCTCATGTCTAAACATGGATATATATCGAGTATCGCAATGGCCTATTCATATGTTCATGTTCTCCTACACTGGAATACAGCAGGATAGTAGTGGCCTTATCAATATGTTCTATGTGTGCCAGTTTAATAGTTTACTAGTTTCAAGTTGCCCTTGATGACATATTGTTTTTCTAGTGTCAAGCAAATTGGAACTATGTTTCAAAGTACAGTTCAGTCCGATCCTCATAATTAGATTTACTTTCCATTGGCAAATGAACACTTTTCCGTTATGCATGTCGGTTGCTATCATATAGCTCTATTATAGTTGAATTTTTTTTCATAATACACAAGGCATTGCTTTTTAAGTGTCTTCTAAAATTATATAAATTTCATTTTTAGTATGAAATGAATTTTTAAACATATTTTATCAACAAGTGCGAAAGGAGCATAGGGGCATTTCGCCATTTCCACGAAGCCAAACCCACCGATGCGACGAAAATATCCTCGTTCGATCAAACGAGTGTGTCATCTAGTTCTAGTACCCTAGAGTATAGAAGATATGTGTAATAGGAGCAAACGAAGCGAATACCTAGTCAATATTAAGCTAATCAGATAGGTGAGGAAACTCAACCTCTAGTGCAAAATCTACTCTTAAAGACTCCAAGAAGCTAAAGCACTTCCATCAGTCCAACCAAATGGAGCCTCTAATCCATCAATTAGCTTCAAAAGCCCTAGATTAAAATGACCAAATTAAGCCTAAAACCTCATTCCTGTGGATTTTATCTACAAACTCAATCAAGGGATCAAAGGGAGAAATCAAGTCTGTTACCTCTTAAGAAGGCTCCAACTTGCTCATCAAGTTGATGTTTGAAGACGAATTTCTCCGGCAGCCCTTAGCTCTCTCAAGCTTAAGCCATATCACAATGTTGGAGGAAGCACAAGATGCAATATGAGGAGGAAACAATAAAAACAAGCAAAAGGAGTAAAAATGCAAAGGAAGGGGGAGAGAGAGTTCCTCCTACTCAACTCCTACTGGTCTCAGCAATAGGGGAGGCCCTAAGGGGGTGCAGGGTGCATTTATAGAAGTGCTACAATAGCAAAAACCCCTGACATACCAAATGCACGTAAACTATGCTCCTAATGTACGGTCACGGGTCTGTGTAACGGTACAAGGCCACGAATATGAACCGAGGCTCAGTCGGGTCGGCGGGGTCTTGCGGCTCGCTGTCCGGTACTAGGCCCCGAGATCGGCCTTGTACGGTACAGCATCATCCTTGTACGGTACTAAGCACCACTTGTTACGAGTACAAGCTCTGCTGCAGGCGTAACCGGTAGAGCTGTCCAATGAGATCCAATTTTTGGATTTTTGGTACTAGTTAAAACACAATTCTCAGGTTACTCGAACATTATTGGTCGGACATAGTCAACGACCACAGAAAGTCTGGAACAAGTCGACTCACAAATCAAACACTACGAAAATCCTCGCAATTTGCAAAGGTCTAGTGTGCTTACTTACCCTCCTTAAAAGGAGTTATCGTCGCGAACTCAAAATGCGAGTACCTTTCAAGACCATCCACCTGAAAAAGGTGAGAGGTAGCGTCCTGCAAAGCGCTATCCAGCTCCAGTGGCCTCTCGATCCCGTCGGTTGCCTCAAAGGACTTCACATACGGAATATCCGAATTCCGCAGCTTCTTCACTTCGCAGCAGTAGAATCTTCAAGGTTGCTCTCGAAGGCTCAGAATTTCGCTCACGCCTGCTCCATGGTATAGTCCAAAAATGAGAATGGATCATGAATGTACACTCCGAAGGACCGATTACATGAATAGCGTTGATGGCCACCCGGATAGGTTCGGTGGTTAGAGAAAGTCGATATGTACCGGACTTACACGCATCCAAGATATCATACGGTCCAGAATGAAACGGCCGGGCTAACTTCCCCGATCCGAATTTTGATTCTCTAGGTGCGGAGCACCTTCAAGAACTGAGTCTCCAACTTGGGAATCAAGTCTCGGCTGTCGGTCGGTCGGAATTAGCTACTCTAGTCTACTTGCGCCGCTCAAGTTCGTCCCGGGCATTCGAACCTTGTCTCAGCTTTGCGAAGCAATCAGTGGCCTAAAGCCAATCTTCGCCCGACTTCGCTGCAATGATGTGGCGCATCTAGACTTCCGTACTCTAAAGTGCTTCGAAGGGCGCCATGCTGATGGCTTGCTTGATAACTGTTGTTATAAGCAAACTCGCCTAGGTAGATGCTTGCGACCATCTTCCTAGGAATCTATCAACAATGCCGGACGCGCATATCCCTCTAAGTTCTGAATAGTGCGCTTGGATTGGACTGCATCCTCTGGGGGTGGAAGCAGTACTGAAGTCCAAACGAGTGCTAGGCGTCCTGTAGGACTCCTTCAAAAAGTGAGACACGAACGCTGGGTCGCGATCAGATACAATCGATTCGTATGGCCTCCATGAAGTCGCACAATACTATCAGGTCAACTTGTGCGGACTTCTCTCCGGTCCAAGTCGTAATGATAGGTATGAGGGCGCCGACTTTGTCAACCTATCACGATAACCAATAGCGATCATGCCCTCCTTGTGAGGTGCATTCTGTCACAAAGTCCTAGTGATCTTATCCCATTCCAAACCATGGAATAGGCAAACTCTGAAGCACTTTCACGCGGGGAAATGGTGCTTGCCTTTACTTGTGGTCAAGTATAACACGAGCTACAAATCGAGCAACGTCTTTATTCATCGCGCCACATAGAGCAACTTTTAGATCCTATGAACATCTTGGTTGCCTCCCGGCATGAATGCATATGGCGTATCGGTGCGCCTTCTTGAAGAATGTCTTTTTAATTTCTGTATCAACGGGTATACAAATTCGCCACTGGAACGCATCAATCCTGATCGTCCAAAAGGAAGTCGGACCGGATGCAAAACCATCCATATTTCCTCGAATCTTTTATGCAATCCATCGGAGCGGGGATTGCTTTTCTATTAATTCTAATCCAACAATGTCGCTGTAGTTGCCACCACAATGTCATCAACCTATAGGCATTGTCAGGAGTCCTATCTCAAACAAATCCAACGCCTTATGCTGCTTCGATCAATGCCGGTGAGTCACAACATGCATCGCTAAGTTTTCCATCGATTCTTATTTGGATCATCGCACCACGTTAGCCTGCGGGTGGTTAAAAGCGATCGTCGATCATAAATCCTGAAGCAGCTCCAACCATCTGCGCGCTGTTCAGGTTCAATTCCTTCTGAGTAAACAGGGTACTGTTGAGCTCTTGTGTGATCCGTGTACATTCACACCGTTCGCCATAAAGGTGTGGCGCCGAGCTTCATAACTCCACATCCTTGTGAATAGTATCGAGTCGTCAAAAAGAGCGGAACGGCTGAGATTAAAGATGTTAATAGTGGGTACATAAAGCGCAATTGGAGGAGTTCCATAACGGAGCAAAAAGGGAACGTGAGAGCAATTTGAAAATTGGCTAAAGTCCCTAGATTTGAGTCTCGGGGACCCGGTCCTGAGGAGAGACCTGTCCCCGTGCGCGTGCTGCAGAAATCCTGAGGATCCGGTCCTGGTTAGTGAGAGGTCCTCGGAGGGACGGTCCTGACGTCCGATTCTACCACCGTGAGAGGAACGTCGTGGCGATGACTCTAAGTAGAAGTCGGCGTGCAAAATTTCGGCCGGCGGAGATTAGCCTCAACCGAATTGCCAGAAAGAGATGCAGGGTGGGATGTAAATGTGCTGCGGGAGGCCGGCAACATTGCAACTTAGTTGTGCCAACAACCTTTTATTGCGAAGAAAATTAAAAGAACGTACGAAGCATCGGATGAGTTTTCCAAAAGGTGCGGGGAAAGTTGAAAGTGCACCCCACAGTGTCGCATGATTATTGGGCATTGAAACTGGACCGGACCATCGATATCTGGGGTCGTTTGTTTGTGGTGCCAAGGCGATGATCTTCGGAGAGGCGATCATGAGGCAGCGCGGCAATACAACTTTCTCTATAGCATGACCTCGGCGCGGCACAAATGGTATAAGATTTGAATTGCATTTATTGGTGGGGCGCGGATTAAGAGGATATAGGGGAGTTTCGTGGGCACAATGCCTACATGCCAACAGGCGTGAAGGCGTGAACGGCAACCTAGGTCGATTTTCCAGCGGACGAAAATCTGCAGAGCTCTTACCGTGTCTGGAAATGGAACATCGCATGGACTTTGTTGACGGGCAGCTGCTAGTCAAAAGTGTGAGGACATGCGCGCGATATGGTATGTGTGTGGACGCGTTTGAAAATATCAGGCCACACTTTTTGACCGCATAACATACGTTAGGTCGGGCCCGACTAGTTAGCCCAAGTCTATATCGACGAAGGTGGTGAAGAACTTCATGTGGGTTCCTGTATCTTTGTATCGTGACCGGGACCCTAGGTTCAATTCATTTCTGATTGATCTACAAAGAGCACTTAGGCCGCGGCTCGATTTAGTCGGCATTCCATCTCAAAAGCGCACGGTCAACGGAAGAGGCGATTCATAATACTTGACGGACTGCTTTCGAGAGTGTGTACTTGATTTATAGGGCGCGGATGGCACGAAATTTACAGATGGCGGAATTCGATTATAACACATACGCTATAGGAAGGTATTGCGTGGCGCTTCGAGGCCCTGTTGGAAGAAGTGTCGATCGCGTACACTGCGCGCGCATGTGGGCGAGAAAATAGTTCTTTGGCCGGATGTGGTTGCGAGCAGGCTGAGAGAAAGTTCGCTGCGCCGCAAATGAGTTGTAAAGGCGCAATCAAGGCACAAAAGTTATGCGACAATCGGGAAAGATATTGAATGTTGCAGAGTTAGGGACCGCGTATTTCTAAAAGTATCGCGAACGCGAAGAAGTTAAGCGGTTCGGTTGTTCGCGGGAAATTGAGACCCGCTCAATCGAGACCCTTTGAGATTTAATGGAAGCGAGTTGGCAGCGGTGGCTCCAGTTGGCATTCCACCGAGTGGCGGAGAAGTACCGATGTATTCCACTGATATCTCACTTGAGTCAAGTATGTGTAAGACCCGGTCATATCTCTCGTTTATACCCGAGTAGAACTCTCAAGAGGAGCATTGACTTTATGAGGAATTCCGCGCGTTCGTTTGACGATCGGGAAGTCGCGAAAAGTCGGAAACCGCGAAAATCGTATGTTAAAGTTATTGGCGGTGCGAGCACGATGACCGGGAAGAAAGTGCGAGTCGAGAGACCAAATAAGGGAGCGTTATCGTCACACTTCTCTGAGGATCCGAAGTGCTGAAGGTATGAATTTAGATTTCAACTATAGAAGTTTCTGCGCGAACGAAACTAAATTAGAGCGCGGTGGAGAATGTACATACCACATCCTTGTGATTGTACGAGTTCGTCTCAAAACGAGCGGAACGCGGAGATTGAATGAAGTTAAGTGGACCTAAGCACCATTGGAGTTCAATAACAGGCCCCTAGCAAAAAGGGACCTGGAGATCGCAAATTTGGAAAATCATGGCTACCAGTCCAGTTTTTCCGAGCTCTCGGGCGGTACGCGTCCCTGAAACGTGACGCGGAGACCGGTTCCCCCGAATGGCTTAGTTTGCAGAGAAAATCCTGTAGATTCCGGTCCTCCGGTGGTGAGACCAGGTCCGTAGCGCGTAGCTGCACGGAAATCCTGACGGCATCCGGGTCCCTGGTGGTGCAGACCGCGTCTCGGGGGACCAGAGTCCCTGCGGCGCCAGACTGACAGAAAAAAACTCGAACTTTTGGCCTAAGTCCTGGAAACTCCAGTTCCGAGGAACCGGTCCTTGGTAGGGGAGGGACGGTCCCTGAGGCGAAAAATGCCCGTCCTGGGCGATTCAGAGGAACAAAGTAGAGGGGCCTTAAGTGCACACTTGTTACACACTATATATGGCCAAACCCTCTCTCCACACAGCCATTCTCTACTCTCTCTATTTCTCACTTTCTCTCATCTAGCAATACCCTCTAGGGCATTGC